>NC_135821.1:7274804-7374804 GCF_964213995.1 Mustelus asterias | reverse complement strand
TGCACTGTAGATTCTATGACTCTAATGTAAGGCTCAGCTGTCAGCTTACCAGCCAAGCCTCTTGGTTGGCTGCCATTTGGCATGTCAGCTATGACTCTCACCAACATTTACAGATGCACCATAGAAAGCATTCTTTCTTGGTTGTATCACAGCTTGGTATGGGCTCCTGCTCTGCCCAAGACTGCAAGGAACTACAAAGGGTCGTGAATGTAGCCCAATTCATCACACAAACCAGCCTCCCAT
Source organism: Mustelus asterias (assembly GCF_964213995.1). Lineage (NCBI taxonomy): Eukaryota > Metazoa > Chordata > Chondrichthyes > Carcharhiniformes > Triakidae > Mustelus > Mustelus asterias. The sequence goes on along the minus strand of NC_135821.1, from coordinate 7,374,561 downwards.
CCATCGACTCTGTCTACACTTCCCGCTGCCTCGGCAAAGCAGCCGGCATAATCAAGGACCCCACGCACCCCGGACATTCTCTCTCCCATCTTCTTCCGTCAGGAAAAAGATACAAAAGCCTGAGGACACGGACCAACCGACTCAAGAACAGCTTCTTCCCTGCTTTTGAATGGACCTACCTTGCATTAAGTTGATCTTTCTCTACACCCTAGCTATGACTGTAACGCTACGTTCTGCACTCTCTCCTTTCCTTCTCCCCTCTGCACTCTATGAACGGTATGCTTTGTCTGTATAGCGCGCAAGAAACAATAGTCCAAAGAAGTGCGGGTTAGGTTGATTGGCCATGCTAAAATTGCCCCTTAGTGTCCTGGGATGCGTAGATTAGAGGGATTAGTGGGTAAAATATGTAGGGATATGGGGGTAGGGCCTGGGTGGGATTGTGGTTGGTGCAGACTCGATGGGCCGAATGGCCTCTTTCTGTACTGTAGGGTTTCTATTCTATGAATACTTTTCACTGTATCCCAAAACGTGACAATAATAAATCAAATCAAATCAAATCAAAATCAAATTAAATCAAATGATTAATCAGTGGCCAATTCTGCTGATGTTACAATGAGAGGCTTCTGGAAAATTCCTAACTATCTCGCTAATTGGATTGGGAATTTCTGAATTGGCAATAATAAATAAATAGTCGCTTTGATTTCAGGTAAAGAAAGATTCACCTTCTGACGGCACCATTCAAACCTCGTGGCCAATAATGGGCAAGTACCCATTGGAAATTTGTGCACAGCAAGATTCCAAAAGAGTATTGTGATAATGAGCAGACCTTCTGACTAAACACCTCCCGTGGATGGACAATTATTGATCCAAGACAAAGCGGCGAACTCCCACTTCATGGGATTCTTCATATCTGACTGAAGTCGTAGACTGAGTGTGGCTATAACATCTAATAGGAAAGACCCCAGCACTGAACCTCCTACACTACAGCACTCCCTCAGTACTGACCCTCTGACAGTGCAGCACTCCCTCAGTACTGACCCTCTGACAGTGCGGCACTCCCTCAGTACTGACCCTCTGACAGTGCGGCACTCCCTCAGTACTGACCCTCTGACAGTGCAACACTCCCTCAGCACTGACCCTCTGACAGTGCGGCACTCCCTCAGTACTGACCCTCTGACAGTGCGGCACTCCCTCAGTACTGACCCTCTGACAGTGCAACACTCCCTCAGTACTGACCCTTTGACAGTGCAGCATTCCCTTAGCACTGACCCTCTGACAGTGCGGCACTCCCTCAGTACTGACCCTCTGACAGTGTGGCACTCCCTCGGTACTGACCCTCTGACAGTATGGCACTCCCTCAGTACTGACCCTCTGACAGTGTGGCACTCCCTCAGTACTGACCTTCTGACAGTGCGGCACTCCCTCAGCACTGATCCTCTGACAGTGCGGCACTCCCTCAGTACTGACCCTCTGACAGTGCGGCGCTCCCTCAATACTGACCCTCTGATAGTGCGGCGCTCCCTCAGTACTGACCCTCTGACAGTGCGGCACTCTCTCAGCACTGACCCTCTGACAGTGCGGCACTCCCTCAGCACTGACCCTCTGACAGTGCGGCACTCCCTCAGTACTGACCCTCTGACAGTGCGGCACTCCCTCAGTACTGACCCTCTGACAGTGCGGCACTCCCTCAGCACTGACCCTCTGACAGTGCGGCACTCCCTCAGCACTGACCCTCTGACAGTGCGGCACTCCCTCACCACTGACCCTCTGACAGTGCGGCACTCCCTCAGCACTGACCCTCTGACAGTGCGGCACTCCCTCACCACTGACCCTCTGACAGTGCGGCACTCCCTCAGCACTGACCCTCTGACAGTGCGGCACTCCCTCAGCACTGACCCTCTGACAGTGCGGCACTCCCTCAGCACTGACCCTCTGACAGTGAACTGAGCTGGTCCCATTTCCCTGCGTTTGGCCCATATCCCTCTAAACCTTTCCCACCCATGTACCTGTCCAAATGTCTTTACAATGCTTTAATTGTACCCGCCTCTCCTACCTCGTCTGCCAACTCATTCTATATATGCATCACCCTCTATGTGAAAAAGTTGCCGCTCAGGTCCCTATTAAATCTTTCTCCTTTCACCTTAAACCTATGCCCTCTAGTTTGGGATTCCCTTACCCTGGGGATAAGCCCTGGGCTATTCACCTTATCTATGCCCCTCATGATTTTATAAGCCTCTATAAGGCCACCCCTCATCCTCCTGCGCTCCAGGGAAAAAAGTCCTAGCCTATCCAACCTCTCCTTATAATTCAAACCTTCCAGTCCCGGTAACATCATTGTAAATCTTTTTTGCACCCTTTCCAGTCGAATAACATCCTTCCTGTAGCAGGGTGATCAGAACTGTACACAGTATTCCAATTGTGGCCTTACCAATGTCTTATACACTTGTAACATAACATCCCAACTCCTGTATTCAATGCCCTGACCAATGAAGGCAAGTGTGCCAAATGCCTTCTTCACCACCCTGTCCACCTGTGACGACACTTTCAAGGAACTACGCACCTGCATCCCTCGGCCTCTTTGATTTGATTTTGATTTGATTTATTATTGTCACGTGTATTAACATACAGTGAAAAGTATTGTTTCTTGCGCACTATACAGACAAAGCATACCCTTTATAGAGAAGGAAAGGAGAGAGTGCAGAATGTAGTGTTACAGTCATAGCTAGGGTGCAGAGAAAGATCAACTTAATGCGAGGTAGGTCCATTCAAAAGTCTGACAGCAGCAGGGAAGAAGCTGTTCTTGAGTCGGTCGGTACGTGACCTCAGTTTTTTGTACCTTTTTCCCGAAGGAAGAAGATGGAAGAGAGAATGCCCGGGGTGCGTGGGGTCCTTAATTATGCCGGCTGCTTTTTCCGAGGCAGCGGGAAGTGTAGACAGAGTCAATGGATGGGAGGCTGGTTTGCGTGATGGACTGGGCTACATTCACAACCCTTTGTAGTTCCTTGTGGTCTTGGGCTGAGCAGGAGCCAGACCAAGCTGTGATACAACCAGAAAGGATGCTTTCTATGGTGCATCTGTAAGAGTTGGTGAGAGTCGTAATGGACATGTCCAAATTTCCTTACCCTCCTGACAGTTGGTGGGCTTTCTATCTATCGTGTTGGCATGGGGGGACCAGGACAGGTTGTTAGTGATCTGGACATTTAAAAACTTGAAGCTTTCAAGCATTTCTACTTCATCCCCGTTGATGTAGACTTTCCACACTCCTTGGTGTCGAGTTGCTTTGTGCGACAGTAGAGACCTGTCAAAGAGCAGTGTTAGACCATTCTTCATTCTCAAAGGCAGCACCAGGAGCTGGGGCTCTGCTACTCGTTCTGACAATTCCCAACCTTGTGTGTCACAAGGTAAAGCTCCGTAACTCTTGCTGTGTCAGCAGCTTATTTGAATCAGTGGGGGGTGGGGGGAGGACGGGAGTCGGGGGGGAGGGGCGGGGGGCTGGAGTTGGTGCGTAGGCATCCCACTTTGCACTTTGCAAAATGCTGTACAGGTTGCTCTCTGAGCTGTACAGGTTCACCTGAACCAGACCTGCGGGGACCCCTATTTTAGTTGGTTTCACAATATCACGCTGTTGTTTTTTCCAACCTTCAGGCTTCCTGGTTATATTCGATGTGAATGGAACAGAATCGGATCAATAGCTGCCCTTTGCCAAGACAATGATGTCAGGTTCCTACCACTTTGGATTGGCTTTCAATGTTACATCTGGCCCAAAAAGGCAGCCTTGCAACATTTCAATATTTTGTGTCTCTTTCCAGGACTGTGGATCAGGGGGCAATACTACAACCTCCCAGTGAGGGGCAACTGATCCACTCACCACTCTAATGGTTTGAACACAAAACCTAAGGGGACACTGCAATTGTACTACATAGAAAATAGAACATAGAACATTACAACGCAGTACAGGCCCTTCGGCCTTCGATGTTGCGCCGACCAGTGAAACCAATCTAAAGCCCATCTAACCTACACTATTCCAATATCATCCACATGTTTATCCAATGACCATTTAAATGCCCTTAATTTTGGCGAGTCCACTACTGCTGCAGGCAGGGCATTCCACGCCCTTACTACTCTCTGAGTGAAGAACCTACCTCTGACATCTGTCCTATATCTATCACCCCTCAATTTAAAGCTATGTCCCCTCGTGCTAGCTATCACTATCCGAGGAAAAAGGCTCTCACTATCCACTCTATCTAATCCTCTGATCATCTTGTATGCCTCTATTAAGTCACCTCTTAACCTTCTTCTCTCTAACGAAAACAACCTCAAGTCCCTCAGCCTTTCCTCATAAGACCTTCCCACCATACCAGGCAACATCCTGGTAAATCTCCTCTGCACCCTTTCCAATGCTTCCACATCCTTCCTACAATGCGGTGACCAGAACTGTACACAATACTCCAAGTGCGGCCGCACGAGAGTTTTGTACAGCTGCAACATGACCTCCTGGCTCCAAAACTCAATCCCTCTACCAATAAAAGCTAACACTCCGTACGCCTTCTTAACAACCCTATCAACCTGGGTGCCAACTTTCAGGGATCTATGCACATGGACACCGAGATCTCTCTGTTCATCCACACTACCAAGTATCTTACCATTAGCCCAGTACTCTGTAATCCTGTTACTCCTTCCAAAGTGAATCACCTCACACTTTTCCGCATTGAACTCCATTTGCCACCTCTCAGCCCAGCTCTGCAGCTTATCTATGTCCCTCTGTAACCTGCAACAACCTTCCGCACTGTCCACAACTCCACCGACTTTAGTGTCATCCGCAAATTTACTAACCCACCCTTCTACGCCCTCATCCAGGTCATTTATAAAACTGACAAACAGCAGTGGCCCCAAAACAGATCCTTGCGGTACACCACTAGTAACTGAACTCCAGGATGAACATTTCCCATCAACCACCACCCTCTGTCTTCTTACAGCTAGCCAATTCCTGATCCAAACCGCTAAATCACCCTCAATCCCATGCCTCCATATCTTTTGCAATAGCTTACCGTGGGGAACCTTATCAAACGCTTTGCTGAAATCCATATACACCACATCAGCTGCTTTACCCTCATCCACCTCTTTGGTCACCTTCTCAAAGAACTCAATAAGGTTTGTGAGGCACGACCTACCCTTCACAAAACCGTGTTGACTATCCCTAATCAAATTATTCCTTTCTAGGTGATTATAAATCCTATCTCTTATAATCCTTTCCAAAACTTTGCCCACAACAGAAGTAAGGCTCACCGGTCTATAATTACCAGGGTTGTCTCTACTCCCCTTCTTGAACAAGGGGACAACATTTGCTATCCTCCAGTCTTCTGGCACTATTCCTGTCGACAATGACGACATAAAGATCAAAGCCAAAGGCTCTGCAATCTCCTCCCTAGCCTCCCAGAGAATCCTGGGATAAATCCCATCCGGCCCAGGGGCCTTATCTATTTTCACACTTTCCAGAATTGCTAACACCTCCTGCTTATTAACCTCAATCCCGTCTAGTCCAATAGCCTGTATCTCAGTATTCTCCTCGACAACATTGTCTTTTTCCTGCGTGAATACTGACGAAAAATATTCATTTAGCGCCTCTCCTATCTCTTCAGGCTCCACGCACAACTTCCCACTACTGTCCTTGACTGGCCCGAATCTTACCCGAGTCATTCTTTTATTCCTGACATACCTATAGATGGCTTTAGGGTTTTCCTTGATCCTACCTGCCAAAGACTTCTCATGTCCCCTCCTGGCTCTTCTTAACTCTCTCTTTAGGTCCTTCCTGGATAACTTGTAACTCTCAAGTGCCCTAACTGAGCCTTCACGTCTCATCTTAACATAAGTCTCCTTCTTCCTCTTCACAAGAGATTCAACTTCTTTAGTAAACCACGGTTCCCTCACTCGACCACTTCCTCCCTGCCTGACAGGTACATACTTATCAAGGACACGCAGTAGCTGTTCCTTGAACAAGCTCCACATTTCAATTGTGCCCATCCCCTGCAGTTTCCTTCCCCAACCTATGAATCCTAAATCTCGCCTATTCGCATTATAATTTCCTTTCCCCCAGCTATAACTCTTGCCCTTCGGTATATACCTATTCCTTTCCATCCCTAAAGTAAAGGTAACCGAATTTGGTCACTATCACCAAAGTGCTCCCCTACATCCAAATCTAACACCTGGTCTGGTTCATTACCCAGTACCAAATCCAATGTGGCCTTGCCTCTTGTTGGCCGATCTACATACTGTGTGAGGAAACCCTCCTGCACACATTGGACAAAAACTGACCCATCTAAAGTACTCTAAGTACTGAGGGAGTGCCGCACTGTCAGAGGGTCAGTGCTGAGGGAGTGCTGCACTGTCAGAGGGTCAGTGCTGAGGGAGTGCCGCACTGTCAGAGTGTCAGTACTGAGGGAACGCGGCACTGTCAGAGGGTCAGTACTGAGGGAGTGCCGCATTGTCAGAGGGTCAGTGCTGAGGGAGTGCCGCACTGTCAGAGGGTCAGTACTGAGGGAGTGCCGCACTGTCAGAGGATCAGTACTGAGGGAGTGCCGCGCTGTCAGAGGATCATTACTGAGGGAGTGCCGCACTGTCAGAGGATCAGTACTGAGGGAATGCCGCACTGTCAGAGGGTCAGTACTGAGGGAGTGCCGCACTGTCAGAGGGTCAGTACTGAGGGAGTGCCGCACTGTCAGAGGGTCAGTATTGAGGGAGCGCCTCACTGTCAGAGGGTCAGTACTGAGGGAGTGTTGCACAGTCAGAGGGTCAGTACTGAGGGAGTGCTGCACTGTCAGAGGGTCAGTACTGAGGGAGTGCCGCACTGTCAGAGGGTCAGTACTGAGGGAGTGCCGCACTGTCAGAGGGTCAGTACTGAGGGAGTGCCGCACTGTCAGAGGGTCAGTACTGAGGGAGTGCCGCACTGTCAGAGGGTCAGTACTGAGGGAGTGCCGCACTGTCAGAGGGTCAGTGCTGAGGGAGCGGTTTTGTTTATTGAAACTCTTTGGGGTATTTTATTCCTATAGAGACATTATGTAATTGCAAACTGTTGTTTCCATGGTGACTGTTTTTTTCCATTTTGCCCCAATTCAGGCACGGTCTAATTTCTGGACCAGAGTGTGTTACTCACAGCGCTGCTCCCTTACTGCCAACTGCTTCACCCAGGAAAGAAACACGGGCTCACATTTATATAGTTCCTTACACATCCTCAGGAGATCCCACAGAATGTCACTGCCCGTGAATTACTGTTAAAATACAATCACTGGGTATTATTCAGGAAGATAGGCAGCGAAACTGCACACAGCAGGAATTCATGAACAGAAACTGAGGAGCTAGGCCCAGCCTTTACTGTCCAGCCATAATTGCCCCTCGGGAAGGTGGTGGTGAGCTGCCTTCTTGAACCCGCTGCAGCCCCTGAGGTGTAAGTACACCCACAGTGCTGTTAGAGAAGCAGTTCCAGGATTTTGACCCAGCGACAGTGAAGGAACGGCCATTATATTTCCAAGCTAGGATAGTTATTGTCGATTTGATTTGATTTATTATTGTCACATGTATTAACACAGTAAGAAGTCTAACAGGTTTGAGTGGCTTTTGCGACCAAATAAACCTGTTGGACTTTAACCTGGTGTTGTTAGACTTCTTTCTGTGTTTACCCCAGTCCAACGCCGGCATCTCCACATCATAGAACATAGAACATAGAACATTACAGCGCAGAACAGGCCCTTCGGCCCACGATGTTGCACCGACCAGTTAAAAAAAAAAACTGTGACCCTCCAACCTAAACCAATTTCTTTTCGTCCATGAACCTATCTACGGATCTCTTAAACGCCCCCAAACTAGGCGCATTTACTACTGATGCTGGCAGGGCATTCCAATCCCTCACCACCCTCTGGGTAAAGAACCTACCCCTGACATCGGTTCTATAACTACCCCCCCTCAATTTAAAGCCATGCCCCCTCGTGCTGGATTTCTCCATCAGAGGAAAAAGGCTATCACTATCCACCCTATCTAAACCTCTAATCATCTTATATGTTTCAATAAGATCCCCTCTTAGCCGCCGCCTTTCCAGCGAAAACAATCCCAAATCCCTCAGCCTCTCCTCATAGGATCTCCCCTCCATACCAGGCAACATCCTGGTAAACCTCCTCTGCACCCTCTCCAAAGCCTCCACATCCTTCCTGTAATGTGGGGACCAGAACTGCACACAGTACTCCAAGTGCGGCCGCACCAGAGTTGTGTACAGTTGCAACATAACGCTACGACTCCTAAATTCAATCCCCCTACCAATAAACGCCAAGACACCATATGCCTTCTTAACAACCTTATCTACTTGATTCCCAACTTTCAGGGATCTATGCACACATACACCTAGATCCCTCTGCTCCTCCACACTATTCAAAGTCCTCCCGTTAGCCCTATACTCAACACATCTGTTATTCCTACCAAAGTGAATTACCTCACACTTCTCCGCATTAAACTCCATCCGCCACCTCTCGGCCCAACTTTGCAACCTGTCTAAGTCTTCCTGCAAACTACGACACCCTTCCTCACTGTCTACCACACCACCGACTTTGGTGTCATCAGCAAATTTGCTAATCCACCCAACTATACCCTCATCCAGATCATTAATAAATATTACAAACAGCAGTGGCCCCAAAACAGATCCCTGAGGTACACCACTTGTAACCGCACTCCATGATGAATATTTACTATCAACCACCACCCTCTGTTTCCTATCCGCTAGCCAATTCCTGATCCAATTTCCTAGATCACCCCCAATCCCATACATCTGCATTTTCTGCAGAAGCCTACCATGGTGAACCTTATCAAACGCCTTACTAAAATCCATATATACCACGTCCACTGCCTTGCCCCCATCCACCTCCTTGGTCACTTTCTCAAAAAACTCAATAAGGTTAGTAAGGCACGACCTACCTGCCACAAAACCATGCTGACTATCACCTATCAATTCATTACTCTCCAAATAACTATAAATCCTATCCCTTATAATTTTTTCCAACATCTTGCCGACAACAGAAGTGAGACTCACCGGTCTATAATTCCCGGGGAAGTCTCTGTTCCCCTTCTTAAACAATGGGACAACATTCGCTAACCTCCAATCTTCTGGTACTATACCAGAGGCCAACGACGACCTGAAGATCAGAGCCAGAGGCTCTGCAATCACTTCTCTTGCCTCCCAGAGAATCCTTGGATAAATCCCATCCGGACCAGGGGATTTATCTATTTTCAGACCCTCCAGAATATCCTGCACATCCTCCTTATCAACTGTAATACTGTCTATTCTACTCCCTTGCAACCCAGTGTCCTCCTCAGCTATATTCATGTCCCCTTGCGTGAACACCGAAGAGAAATATTGGTTCAATGCTTCACCAATCTCCTCCGGTTCCACACATAACTTCCCTCTGCCATCTATAACTGGCCCTAAACTTGCCCTAACCAACCTTCTGTTCTTGACATACCTATAGAACGCCTTAGGATTCTCTTTAACCCTATCCGCCAAAGTCTTCTCATGTCCCCTTTTAGCCCTTCTAAGCTCGCTCTTCAACTCCCTCTTAGCCAATCTAAAGCTTTCTAGTGCACTACCCGAGTGCTCACGTCTCATCCGAACATAAGCCTCCTTTTTCTTTTTAACCAACAAAGAAACTTTTTTGGTGCACCACGGTTCCCTAGCCCTACCAATTCCTCCTTGCCTGACAGGGACATACCTATCACAGACTCGCAGTAGCTGCTCCTTGAAAAAACTCCACATGTCGGACGTTCCCAGTCCCTGTAATCTCCTAGTCCAACCTATGTTTCCTAATTCTCTCCTAATAGCCTCATAATTACCCTTCCCCCAGCTAAAACCACTGGCCCGAGGTTCATGCCTATCCCTTTCCATCACTAAGGTGAACGTAACCGAATTGTGGTCACTATCACCAAAATGCACACCAACTTCCAAGTCTAGCACCTGGTCTGGCTCATTTCCCAGCACCAGATCCAATATAGCCTCACCTCTAGTTGGCCTGTCTACATACTGAGTCAAAAAACCTTCCTGCACGCTTTGAACAAAAACTGACCCCTCTAACGAGCTAGAGCTATAACAATTCCAGTCAATATTAGTCAAGTTAAAATCCCCCATAACAATTGCCCTATTACTTTCACTCCTAAGCAGGATTGACTCCGCAATCCTTTCCTCAACCTCTCTAGAACTTTTAGGAGGTCTATAAAAGACTCCCAACAGGGTGACCTCTCCTCTCCTATTTCTAATCTCCGCCCATACTACCTCAACAGATAAGTCCTCATCAAACCTCCTCTCTGACACTGTGATACAATCTCTGACCAATAATGCTACCCCTCCCCCTCTTCTACCTCCTTCCCTACTTCGGCTAAAACATTTGAACCCCGGGACCTGCAGCATCCATTCCTGCCCCTGCTCTATCCATGTCTCTGAAATAGCCACAACATCGAAGTCCCAGGTACTGATCCACGCTGCAAGTTCACCCACTTTATTGCGAATACTCCTGGCATTGAAGTATACACATTTCAAACCCTGCTCCACCCCACCTCTGCAATGCCGTGCATTGCAGTCCCCATCCATGCATCCCTCACTTTCAGCCCCACTACTCAGGATCCCTCCCCCCCCCCGAATCAGTTTAAACCTCCCTGCATGGCCTTAGCAAATTTACCCCCCAGGATATTGGTCCCCTTCTGATTAAGGTGTAGACCATCCTTCTCATAGAGGTCACACCTTCCCCAGTACGAGCCCCAATTGCTTAAGTACCTGAACCCCTCCCTCCTGCACCATCCCCTCAGCCATGAATTCAAACCTTCCCTCTCCCTATTCCTCTCTAAACTATCCCGTGGTACAGGCAAGAGTCCAGAGATAACCACTCTGTCAGTCTTGGCCTTTAGTTTCCACCCCAACTCCATAAATCCCTGCCTAATATCCCCTTCCCCTATCCTCCCTATGTCGTGTGTCCCCACATGTACAATAACTTGTGGTTTATCTCCCTCCCCCCTAAGAGTCCTGAATACCCTGTCAGACACATCCCGGACCCCAGCCCCTGGTAGGCAACACACCAACCCTGAGTCCCTACCTTTAGTTCCGACCCTCCTATCTGTCCCCTTAATTGTGGAGTCCCCAATCACAAGGCCCAGTCTTTTACAGCCCCTAACCACCTGAGCTTTCTCACTCGGCTCACCCCCAGAGATCTGCTCTCTATGCTCAGTTGATTCCTCCTCAACTGTAGCCTCCAGCACCGAAAACCTATTATGGAGGGGAACCGCCCCAGGGGATTGTCTTCCCGATTGCTTCTTACCCCTCCTCCTGGCATTGACCCAAGCCTCATTTCTAGGAGTTACTATTTCTCTATAACTCCTATCAACTTCCACCTCCGCCTCCCGAATTATGCGGAGTTCCTCTACCTCCCCCTCCAGCTCCTTTACACGCTCCTCCAGAAGCTGCAATCTAATGCACTTCTTACAACTAAAATCTCCTGAAACACTACTGGATTTCCTCACCACATACATCCCACAGGAGATGCAGCATACTGCCTGAACTGCCATCCCTGAAGCCATTACCAGCAAGAAAAAAAGAAAACAAAAAACTTCCCCACACTTATAATTAGGTTAGAGGAGGATGGAAGGGTGGGATCCTCTACCAGTGTAGAGGATCGGGTATCTCCAATTTATAGGGCTAGGGGCCCGAGAGAAAAAAAAACTACTACTAAGGGGGAACCACCCAGGTAACTGACTTTTAAAGTTAAAATAAAAACCCTTCCCAGACTCCTTTGCTGCCCACTTCTAGTTTTCACTTTAAACTTGAAAAACTGCTGTTAAAGTAAAGGCCAAAAAAATACACACACTAGCTGACTAATTAAATAAATAAACAATTCAATTAATCCAATTAATCTCTTACCAGCACTGCTGCTTTTCAATCACCCCTCTCAGCTTGCTCCAGTGGATCAATGAGGGGGAACCTCCCAGGTAACTGACTTTTAAAGTTAAAATAAAAACCCTTCCCAGACTCCTTTGCTGCCCACTTCTAGTTTTCACTTTAAACTTGAAAAACTGCTGTTAAAGTGAAGGCCAAAAAAATACACACACTAGCTGACTAATTAAATAAATAAACAATTCAATTAATCCAATTAATCTCTTACCAGCACTGCTGCTTTTCAATCACCCCTCTCAGCTTGCTCCAGTGGATCAATGAGGGGGAACCTCATGACAGGTATTAACATACAGTGAAAAGTATTGTTTCTTGTGCGCTATACTGACAAAGCATACTGTTCATAGAGAAGGAAAGGAGAGGGTGCAGAATGTTGTGTCACAGTCATAGCTCGGGTGTAGAGAAAGATCAACTTAATGCAAGGTCTAGGAGGGGAATCTAGGAGGGGAACTTGCAGGTAGTGGTGTTCCCATGTGTCTGCTTCCCTTGTCCTTCTAGTTGGTGGAGGTCGTGGATTTGGAAGGTGCTCCCTAAGGAGCCTTGGTGAGTTGCTGCAGTGCATCTTGTAGACGGTACACACGGCTGCCTCTGTGCGTCGGTGGTGGAGGGAGTGAATGTTTGTGGATGGGGTGCCAATCAAGTGGGGCTGCTTTTTCCTCAATGGTGTCAAACTTCTTGAGTGTTGTTGGAGCTGCACCCATCCAGGCAAGTGGAGAGTATTCCATCACACTCCTGGCTTGTGCCTTGTAGATGGTGGACAGACTCTGGGGGGTCAGGAGTTGAGATACTCACTGCAGAATTCCCAGCCTCTGACCTGCTCTGGTAGCCATAGTATTTATATGGCTGGGTCCAGTTCAGTCAATGGTCACCCCTAGAAGTGATTGTCAAACAGAACATTGGCACTGACCTCCCTAAAGGGAGACAGACAAGTGACCAAAAACGTGTGCAAAGATGTTGGTTTCTCGGCGAATCTTAAATAGGATAGAGGAAGTGGCGAGATGCAGGAAAGGTGAGCCCAGGCAGCTGGAGGCATTGGTGAATTCATTAACATCTGGAATGAACAAGAAGCGAGAAGAGGGTGGCATGGTGGCACAGTGGTTGGCACTGCTGCCTCACAGCGCCAGGGACCTGGGTTCGATTCCCGGCTTGGGTCACTGTCTGTGTGGAGTTTGTACGTTCTCCCCGTGTCTGCGTGGGTTTCCTCCGGGTGGTCCGGTTTCCTCCCACAACCTAAAGATGTGCAGATTAGGTGGATTGGCCATGTTAAATTGCCCCTTAGTGTCCAAAGTTGTGCAGGTTAGATTGGATTAGCCATGGAAAATGTGTGGGGTTGAGGAATAGGGTGGTGGGGAGGGCCTGGATAATATACTCTGTCAGAGAGTTGGTGTCGACTCAATGGGCCGAATGGCCTCTTCTGCACTGTAGGGATTCTATGATTCAGAGGAAAACAGAGATCTCAGAGGTTTGTTGGAGTGGAGGAGGTTACAGAGATAGGGAGGGGTGTGGGAGTGAAGGAGGTTACAGAGATAGGGAGGGGTGTGGGAGTGAAGGAGGTTACAGAGATAGGGAGGGGTGTGGGAGTGGAAAGGGTTACAGAGATAGGGAGGGGTGTGGGAGTGGAGGGGGTTACAGAGATAGGGAGGGGTGTGGAGTGGAGGAGGTTACAGAGATAGGTAGGGGTGTGGGAGTGGAGGAGGTTACAGAGATAGGGAGGGGTGTGGAGTGGAGGGGGTTACAGAGATAGGGAGGGGTGTGGGAGTGGAGGGGGTTACAGAGATAGGTAGGGGTGTGGGAGTGGAGGAGGTTACAGAGATAGGGAGGGGTGTGGAGTGGAGGAGGTTACAGAGATAGGGAGGGGTGTGGGAGTGGAGGGGGTTACAGAGATAGGAGGGGTGTGGGGCCAGGGAGGGCTTTGAGAACAAGAATGAGAATTTAAAAGTTGAGTTTTTGTTGAAGCGGGAGTGCAGGATTTACTGTGAAATTTCCTCTCAGGTATTTTACACCTACCTGGACAGGCAGAGCAGGCCTCAGCTTACAGAGGAGAGAGCGGCACTCCCTCATTCTGCCTTCCTCATCCTGCCTGAGAGCGTCAAGATGGGTCATGGGTTCCAGGAGCATCCAGACTCAGGGGATCATCTGTCTGAGAGTCACCCATGGTTTGACGAGCTGGAACACAGGGCTGAGTGCGAATGTGCGAAAGTTAGCCCTCCCGGATCCAGCTGTATCCTTAACCAGGCACCAGGAACAAAGAACAAAGAGCAAAGAACAGTACAGCACAGGAACAGGCCCTTTGGCCCACCAAGCCTGCCCCAATCACATTGTCCTATCTCGACCAACCGCCTGTATCCCTCTATTCCCCGTCTGTTCATGTGCCTATCCAGATAAGTCTTAAATGTCGCGAATGTGTCTGCCTCAACCACCTCCAGGCCCCCACCAACCTCTGTGTAAAAAACCTCCCCCGCACATCTCCACTGAACCTTTCCCCCCTTACCTTGAACTTGTGCCCCCTTATAATTGTCATTTCTGCCCTGGGAAAAAGCTCCGAACTGTTCACCTTATCTTTGCCCCTCATAATTTTATAAACTTCCATCAGGTTGCCCCTCAGCCTCCGTCTCCCAAGGGTATTGACCAGTACTGACCCTCTGACAGTGCGGCACTCCCTCAGTACTGACCCTCTGACAGTGCGGCACTCCCTCAGTACTGACCCTCTGACAGTGCGGCACTCCCTCAGTACTGACCCTCTGACAGTGCGGCACTCCCTCAGTCCTGACCCTCTGACAGTGCGGCACTCCCTCAGTACTGACCCTCTGACAGTGCGGCACTCTCACAGTACTGACCCTCTGACAGTGTGGCACTCCCTCAGTACTGTCCCTCTGACAGTGCGACACTCCCTCAGCACTGACCCTCTGACAGTGCGGCACTCCCTCAGTACTGACCCTCTGACAGTGCGGCTCTCCCTCAGTACTGACCCTCTGACAGTGCGGCACTCCCTCAGCACTGACCCTCTGACAGTGCGGCGCTCCCTCAGCACTGACCCTCTGACGGTGCGGCACTCCCTCAGCACTGACCCTCTGACAGTGCAGCACTCCCTCAGCACTGACCCTCTGACAGTGCAGCACTCCCTCAGTACTGCCCTCGGTGTGTCAGCCTGGAATATGTGATGAAGTGTTGGGGCCTGAACCTGCAGGCTGCATGTGTCCATTGAGGCCTATGACAAGGCCACCGCAACGTGATCCATGGGCTACTGGTGCCAGTCTTAAGGAGCGCCATTGACAAGATAACTGGCTGGGATGTACAGTTATCTCCCAGAGGGACCCTGGGAGACAACACTGAGGAGGGTTGAGTGGTGATTCTTGTTGGTAGAGCAGCAAGATTTCTTTGTTTTTATATTCCATTCAACTTTTTATTAGAGGTAAATAATCCATTTACTTTTAATATTTACCTGTTTTACCCCCTCCAAGAGCGTGTACCTTTGAACCAATGTGTGTCTGCTCAAGTCCACTTAGATTCATAGAATCCCTCCAGTGTAGAAGGAGACCATTCGGCCCATCGTGTCTGCACTGACTCATACCCAGGCTTACCCCATAAACCCATGTATTTACCAAGCTAATCCCCCTAACCTATATATCTTGGGATATTAAGAAGCAATTTATCATGGTCAATCCACCTAACCTGCCCACCTTTGGAGTGTGGGAGGAAACCCACGCAGACACGGGGAGAACGTGCAAACTCCACGCAGACAGTGACCCAAGCCGGGAATTGAACCCGGGTCCACGGCGCTGTGAGGCAGCACTCCTTAGAATGCAGAAGGAGGCCATTCGGTCCATCAAGCCTGCACCAACACCAATCCCATCCAGGCCCTATCCCCACAACTCCACGTATTTACCCTGCTAATCCCCCTGACACTAAGGGGCAATTTAGCATGGCCAATCCACCTAACCTACATATCTTTAGACATGAAGGGGCAATTTAGCATGTCCAATCCATCTAACCAGCATATCTTTGGACACTAAGGGGCAATTTAGCATGGCCAATCCACCTAACCGACACATCTTTGGACACTAAGGGGCAATTTAGCATGGCCAATCCACCTAACCGACACATCTTTGGACACTAAGGGGCAATTTAGCATGGCCAATCCATCTAACCTCCATATCTTTGGACACTAAGGGGCAATTTAGCATGGCCAATCCACCTAACTTGCACATCTTTGGACACTAAGGGACAATTTAGCATGGCCAATCCATCTAACCTCCATATCTTTGGACACTAAGGGGCAATTTAGCATGGCCAATCCACCTAACTTGCACATCTTTGGACACTAAGGGACAATTTAGCATGGCCAATCCATCTAACCTGCACATCTTTGGACACTAAGGGACAATTTAGCATGGCCAATCCATCTAACCTGCATATCTTTGGACACTAAGGGGCAATTTAGCATGGCCAATCCACCTAACCCGCACATCTTTGGACACTCAGGGGCAATTTAGCATGGCCAATCCATCTAACCTGCACATCTTTGGACACTAAGGGGCAATTTAGCATGGCCAATCCATCTAACCCGCACATCTTTGGACACTCAGGGGCAATTTAGCATGGCCAATCCACCTTACCCTCACATCTTTGGACTGGGGGAGGAAACCGGAGCGCCCGGAGGAAACCCACGCGGACACGGGGAGAACGTGCAGACTCCGCACAGACAGTGACCCAAGGCCGGGAATCGAACCCGGGTCCCTGGTGCTGTGAGGCAGCGGTGCTAACCCACTGGGCCACCGTGCCTTGCCACTTCTGGGGGGAAAGTCATTGACAGTCTTCCTGTGTCACTCCTTTGGACGAGCAGCTCTTCACTCTCCTGTGCACTGAGCTCCATCTCTCACCGCGCTGCCGGCTTCACCATCCTGACCACATTATCCTGCAGCTTGCAAATACCTTCACCACCATCCATTACTTTCCCAGGATACTATCATCTGCAGGATTTATAACCCTGCTCTCTACACGCGAGTCGATGTTGTTTATACTCTCTGTAGTATTTATGGTGTGTAATATTTACACTATTCCCAATGTGTTGCGTTACTCACTAGATTTCCACAGTGACACCACAAAAGCCTGAAGAGCTGTTACAGCTGATGTGTAAAGTACAATTGATTACCTTTCCGTGCTGTCTTTCGCTGAGTTTACTCTGCTGTGCAGGTCGACTTTTTGAACCATTCCTCTGTTCCTGCCCTTGTAGACATGGCAGACTCCTGGGTGCGGGGGCGGAGAGGGGGTGGGGTGGGCAGGGGAGAGGTTGCGGGGGGGGGGGGGGGGGGGGGGGATGGGGTGGGCGGGGGAGGGGTGGAGGGGAGGTGTGGTGGGCGGGGAAGGATGTTTGGGAGAGGTGGGGTGGGCGGAGGAGGGGGTGGGGAAGGGGTTGGGGGGAGGGGGTTGGGGGGGCAGCCTCTGGACAGACTTATGTGTTGTCTCACAGCTGCCATTGACCTCGCCAGATGGCAGGGTGGCCCAGTAGTCAGCGCTGCTGCCTCGCAGCGCCAGGGATCTGGGTTCGATTCCGGCCTCGGGTCACTGTCTGTGCGGAGCCCTGCACGTTCTCCCCGTGTCTGCGTGGGTTTCCTCCCACGCTCCAGAGATGTGCAGGTTAAGTGCATTGGCCGTGCTTAATTGCCCCTCAGTGTCAGGGGGACTAGCTAGTGTAAATGCATGGGGTTACGGGGACAGGGCCTGGGTGGGATTGTGGTTGGTGCAGACTCGATGGGCTGAATGGCTCCTTCTGCACTGTGGGATTCTATGATTTTGATGCTGAGAGGTTGTTTCCCCTTGTGGGAGATTCTTGGACCAGAATAATCTCAGAGTGAGGGGGTCACCTATTTAAAACAGGGATGAGGAGGAATTTTCTTCAGAGGAGAGTGAATCTGTGGAATTCTCTCCCGCAGAGGGCTTTAGAGGCTGGGTCGTTTGTTCAAGGCTCAGGCAGACAGATTTTTAATCAGTAAGGGAATCGAGGGTTATGGGGATAAGGCAGGAAAATGGAGATGGAGCGGCACGGAGGCACAGTGGGTTAGCACTGCTGCCTCAGAGCTCCAGGGACCCAGGTTCGATTCCCGGCTTGGGTCACTGTGTGGAGTTCGCGAGTTCTCCCTGTGTCTGCGTGGGTTTCCTCCGGGTGCTCCGGTTTCCTCCTACAAATCAAAGATGTGCGGGTTAGGTGGATTGGCCATGCTAAATTGACCCTTAGTGTCCCAGGATGTGTAGATTAGAGGGATTAGCAGGGTAAATATGCGAGGTTACGGGGATGGGGCCTGGGTGGGATTGTTGTCGGTGCAGACTCAATGGGCCGAATGGCCTCCTTCTGCACTGTCGGGATTCTTTGATTCTGTGAAGATTATCACATCAGATCAATCAGGATCTCATCGAGTGACAGGGCAGACTTGATGGGCTGAATGGCCGACTTCTGCTCCTAAGTCTTATGGTCTCTGGTCTTCTCACTGTGTCAGTTTGTGACTTAAAACTGCTTCCAAATGGGGTTGGTCAGCATTCTGCAGATCTGATCCCAACTCATTTTATGGAGATGTCTTTGTCTGAGCCCAGGGCGCTGTATCTCTGGCCTTTGTTAACCCTTCAGAGAGAGGATGGCACTAAATGGATACAGCGATCCGGAAACCAGTCTGGGGTTCCTTCCCTCTGGATCTGACAGAGGTCTTTAAAATGATAAAAATTTGATGAAGCAGGCAGAGAAGATGTTTGTCGGGGAATCCTAAACTGGGTCTCTAGATATGAAATAGACATTAATGGATCCAATCGGGAATTGAGTCGAAACTTATTTTCCCAGGGAGCGGGGAGAATGCGGAACTTGTGACCACAGCGAGTGTTTGATGCAAACAGCATGGATACATTTCCGGGGCAAAATGGATTAACCCATGAGGGAGAAAGGAATGGAAGGATCTACTGATAGTATGAAATGAACAGAATGTGAGAGAAGACTCATGTAAAACACACACACCAGTAAGTACCATTTGGCTGGAATAGTCTAACTCTGAGCTACAGGGAGAAAATGTGACCCATTTCCTGCCTGCAACAACATGGGGAGGCGATGGCCTAGTGGTATTATCGCTAGGCTATTAATCCAGAAACTCAGCCAATGTTCTGGGGACCTGGGTTTGAATCCCGCCACGGCAGATGGTGGAATTTAATTCAATAAAAAATATCTGGAATTAAGAATCTACTGATGACCATGAAACCATTGTCGGAAAAACCCATCTGGTTCACTTTAGGGAAGGAAATCTGCCGCCCTTACCCGGTCTGGCCTACATGTGACTCCAGAGCCACGGCAATGTGGTTCCCTAGTTGCCTGAGGGCAGTTGAGAGTCAACCACATTGCTGTGGCGCTGGAGTCACATGTAGGCCAGACCGGGTAAGGACGGCAGATTTCCTTCGCTAAAGGACATTAGTGAACCAGATGGGTTTTTTTCTGACAATTAAGTTCATTTAAAATTAGTTTATTTATTAGTGTCACAAGTAAGGGCTTACATTAACACTGCGATGAAGTTACTGTGAAAATCTCCTTGTCGCCACACTCCAGCGCCTGTTCGGGTAACACTGAGGGAGAATTTAGCACGGCCAATGCACCCTAACCAGCACGTCCTTCGGACTGTGGGAGGAAACTGGAGCACCCAGAGGAAACCCACGCAGACACAGGAAGAATGTGCAGACTCCGCACAGACAGTGACCCCAGCCAGGAATTGAACACTGTGCGAGTTCCTGGCACTGTGAGGCAGCAGCACTAACTACCGTGCCACCCATACTAAGGATGGGCACTAAATGCTGGCCAGCCAGCGACGCCCATGTCCCACGAATGAATAAAAAGAAAATGTCGCAATGTAAACACGCTACTGGGCAGGTTTGTGAAGGGAATGACACACTCGTCTCCCAGAGAGGCAGCTGAGATGGAGAACTCAGCACAGTGAAGAGACACTCCACTGTTTGCCGGGCAGCGTGTAACTGTGCCCCGAAGCTTTGTTTCCTGTTTCTATCTCACGAGTGCCTCAGACGGTCTGCTTGGAGCGGGGATACATGTCACCTCGATGGTTCTTGGAAGTAAGAAGTAAGTAATTTAATCGGAGGATCCGGCTGACTGCACAAGCCACCAGAGAGCATCTGAAGGAGGCTGTTCGAGTCACTTGAATCCCAAGGATTGAATTGCAAGCTTCCTTTCCAGCAGCCGTCTCTCCCTCTTGGATGTATCACAACTTCTGCAAACAATACTAATCATAACAACCAGCTCCTTGGGGAAATTGATATTTAATCCCAGTGGCATTTGGCAGCATCAGTATCGAGATT
Source organism: Mustelus asterias (assembly GCF_964213995.1). Classification (NCBI taxonomy): domain Eukaryota; kingdom Metazoa; phylum Chordata; class Chondrichthyes; order Carcharhiniformes; family Triakidae; genus Mustelus; species Mustelus asterias. The sequence goes on along the minus strand of NC_135821.1, from coordinate 7,354,256 downwards.
AAACTCTCCAGTGGAGGAGGACCGGACTGCAATCCAGGAATTCCTCTTCTTGACAATCTGATTCTCCATCACTCTGAGGGGCTGGTTCTCTCAGAGAGACCTTAAAGCCCCCGTCTAGCACCGGAGCCTGACCTTTTACCCAGTGCCCCACGACCTACTGTGGCCACAAACAGCAACTCAGATAGCTATTCGCAGCCACTGGAGTGGGACATGGAAGGAAGTCACATGGATACAGAATAGCTGATATGAGATCGGGGTTCAGGCTAAAGTGAGGTTTATCTGCTGTTATACCTGACTGTGGAGACGGTGTAGGTCATAGAGAGGGAGACAAACCCCTCCGTAGAACAATTATCTCAACTGGAACAATACACATACTGTACCTGTCCTGGGAATGTTTGATGGGGACAGTGTAGAGGGAGCTTTACTCTGTATCTAACCCTGTGCTGTACCTGTTCTGGGAGTGTTTGATGGGGACAGTGTCGAGGGAGCTCTACTCTGTATCTAACCCTGTGCTGTGCCTGTCCTGGAAGTGTTTAATGGGGGACAGTGTAGAGGGAGCTTTACTCTGTATCTAACCCTGTGCTAAATCTGTCCTGGGAGTGTTTGATATGGACAGTGTAGAGGGAGCTTTACTCTGTATCTAACCCCGTGCTGTACCTGTCCTGGGAGTGTTTGATGGGGACAGTGTAGAGGGAGCTTTACTCTGTATCTAACCCCGTGCTATCCCTGTCCTGGGAGTTTGATGGTGAAACTCATGATAACATTTGAATTTATTCTTTTCTGCTTAAAAAGGGGGAACAAATAAAATCAGGAGTTTCAGAGCAAGATAGAGAATAACTAAGGACAAAGAAAAAAGCAGCTAATTCGCTGGAACAACTGTAAATTTGGAAATGAATCTGTGCTGGATGGTGGGCTGAGCTAGCGATGATGGAATTGTTCGCGGGTTAACCTGTGATGATGCCAAATTATGAAGTTATCTCAGACAGAGGCTGACAAAATTCACATCTGAGACTTCCACCCAAAGTCTATCCTTCAACCTCTCTATCTCTCTCTCCTCTTTCATTTCATCCTTTACGTTCTACCCTTTTTTGACCAATCTATTGTCCCTCTGCCCTGATTTGTCTTCTGAGGCTCAATGCAACATTCTGTTGAATAATTGTAATGATGCAGGTTGGGACATTTTGAGATTGCCAAAGGTGCTATGTAGATGCAAGCTGTTGTTGTTGGATCGTTGCTTCTTAGAAATCATAGAAACCCTACAGTGCAGAAGGAGGCCATTCGGCCCATCGAGTCTGCACCGACCACAATCCCACCCAGGCCCTACCCCCACATATTTACCCGCTAATCCCTCTAACCTACACATCCCAGGACTCTAAGGGGCAATTTTTAACCTGGCCAATCAACCTAACCGGCACATCTTTGGACTGTGGACATTTCCTCAAACTCATCCCTTCCAATGACTTACAACAGTTTGGGTGGTAGCGTTTTTGTTACGTCAGTGTCTGGGGTGCTGCAAAGTGGGGGTCAGTTTAGCTCGGCTGGCTGGACAGTTGGTTAGTGACGCAGAGCGATGCCAACTGCACAGGTTCAATTCCCGTACCGACTGAGGTTATTCATGAAGGCCCCGCCTTCTCAATCTTGACCCTCGCCTGAGGTGTGACCCTCAGGTTAAAGTCACAGCCTATGGTCATCTGGGAGTGTGACAACTTTACTTTTATGAAAGATTTGTGAAACGACTGAAAAACTGTTTCATTTGAAACAATATATGGTTATCTTTCTGGTGAGAGGGGGCAGAACTTAAGAAATAATTGAGAATTATAGAAAACTTACAAGATGCTGCTTCAGTTTTTCTTGATAATATTCTGTAAGTGCCACTTTAAGGGGAGGCGATGGCCTAGTGGCATTATCGCAAGACTATTAATCCAGAAACTCAGCTAATGTTCTGGGGACCAGAGTTCAAATCCCGCCACGGCAGATGTTGGAATTTGAATTCAATGTAAAAACAATCTGGAATTAAGAATCTACTGATGACCATGAAACCATTGTCGATTGTTGGAAAAACCCATCTGGTTCACCAATGTCCCCTTTAGGGAAGGAAATCTGCCGTCCTTACCCTGTCTGGCCTACATGTGACTCCAGAGCCACAGCAATGTGGTTGAATCCCAACTGCCCCTCCAAGGGCAACTAGGGATGGGCAATAAATGCTGGACAGCCAGCGACGCCCAGGTTCCACGAATGAATAAAAATAAATCATGCTGATAAGAATTTATGCATTTAAAATTCCATATCTGGTTTTCGAACTCTATGTACTGTGATTGGTTTTGAATATCATACTCTCACTCACTCTGAAATTTAAGTGACTCCACAAGCTATCTAGGTCAAGAATTCTTTTTTTTTATTCATTCGTGGGACATGGGCATCGTTGGCTGGTCAGCATTTATTGCCCATCCCTAGTTGCCCTTGTTCAGAGGGCAGTGCGATTCAACCACATTGCTGTGGCTCTGGAGTCACATGTAGGCCAGACAGGGTAAGGACGGTAGATTTCCTTCCCTAAAGGACATTAGTGAACCAGATGGGTTTTTCCGACAATCGACAATGGTTTCATGGTCATCAGTAGATTCTTAATTCCAGGGCGGCACGGTAGCACAGTGGTGAGCACTGCTGCTTCACAGCTCCAGGGACCTGGATTCGATTCCCAGCTTGGGTCACTGTCTGTGTGGAGTTTGCACATTCTCCTCGTGTCTGCGTGGGTTTCCTCCGGGTGCTCCGGTTTCCTCCCACAGTCCAAAGATGTGCGGGTTTGGTTGATTGGCCATGCTAAAATTGCCCCTTAGTGTCCTGAGATGTGTAGGTTAGAGGGATTAGCGGGTAAATATGTAGGGATATGGGGGTAGGGCCTGGGTGGGATTGTGGTCGGTGCAGACTCGATGGGCCGAATGGCCTCCTTTTGCACTGTAGGGTTTCTATGATTCTATGAGATATTTTTTATTGAGTTAAGTTCCTCCATCTGCCGTGGCGGGATTTGAACCTGGGTCCCCAGAATATTAGCCGAAGTTTCTGGATTAATAGTCCAGCGGTAATACCACTAGGCCAATGCCTCCCCATTCTGTAGAAGTGCTTGTCATTCTTTTTTTAAAGAAACGTTCTGGGAAATGGGCTTCACTCCCTGTTGACAATCTGCAGTTACCTCCCTGAGTGACTTACAAGGTCACTTCAGAATGAAATTAAGAATCACCGGGGCGGCACGGTAGCACAGTGGTTAGCACTGCTGCTTCACAGTGCCAGGGGCCCGGGTTCCATCCCCGGCTTGGGTCACTGTCCGTGTAGAGTCTGCACCTTCTCCCCGTGTCTGCGTGGGTTTCCTCCGGGTGCTCCTGTTTCCTCCCACAGCCCAATGATGTGCAGGTTAGGTTGATTGACCATGCTAAATTGTCCCTTAGTGTCAGGGGGATGGCAGGTTAAATAAGTGGGGGGATGGGGATAGGCCCTGGGAGGGATGGTGTTCGGTGTAGACTCGACGGGCCGAATGGCCTCTTTCTGCACTGTAGGGATTCTATGATTCTATGAACCACATTGCTGTGGGACTGCAATCGCCATATCGGGGCAGCTTTACTTCCTCAGTGAAGCAGCTGGTGTCACACAGTTTCACATTCACTTTCACTGACCCCAGCTTTCAAGTTCCAGATTAATGAAGAACAAATTCAAGTTCTCAAACTGTGATATTGCCAGATCTGAACTCACATTTTTGGAACAATTTGGTCATTGGGTTAACTTGAATACATCAGGTGCTGTTGAAATATTACACATGGGTCAGAATTTCAAGCTAAAATGGACAGAGTCAGAACGGAACTCTTGAAAAAGTTCACTCTAGTGGTTTGAACAGGAATATATTCCATCGGAGTTACAGCACAGAAACTAGTCCATGCTGGTGTTTAGAAACACAGAAACTAAAAGCAGGAGGAGGCCATTCGGCCCTTTGAGTCTCCTCTACTATTCATTTTGATCATGGCTGATCATCAAATTCAATATCCTGATCCCCCCCTTCCCCCCCCATATCCCTCGATCCCTTTAGCCCCAAGAGCTATATCTAATTTCTTCTTGAAAACACACAACGTTTTGGCCTCAAATACTTTCTGTGGCAGTGAATTCCACACATTCACCACCCACTGGGTGAAGAAATTTCTCCTCATCTCAGTTCTGAAAGGTTCTTAAGGTTCAGTTCTTATCCTCAAACTATGACCCCTAGTTCTGGACTCCCCCACCATCGGGAACATTCTTTCCGAATCTACCCTGTCTAACCCTGTTAGAATTTTATAAGTTTCTATGAGATCCCCTCTCACTCTTCTAAACTCCAATGAATTCTCAAATGAATGCTTTATTTTATTTATTAGTGTCACAAGTAGGCTTACATTAACGCTGCAATGAAGTTACTGTGAAAATCCCCTAGTCGCCACACTCCGGTGCCTGTTCAGGTACACTGAGGGAGAATTTAACACGGCCAATGCACCTAACCAGCACGTCTTTCGGACTGTGGGAGGAAACTGGAGCACCCTGGAGGGAAACCCAGGCAGACACGGGGAGAATGTGAAGACTCCGCACAGACAGTGACCTGAGCCAGGAATTGAACTTGGGTTCCTGGCGCTGTGAGGCAGCAGTGTTAACCACTGTGCCGCCCATACAATGTCCCACACAAACCTCCTCCCACCTATTTCATCTCATCCTATCGGTAACTTCATTGCAGTGTCAATGCAAGCCTCCTTGTGACAGCAATAAATAAACTAAAACTTTTAACATCCTTCTATTCCTCTCTAACTTTCTTTATCTAACTTTCTCTTGAATGTATCTATGTTATTTGCCTCAGCAGCAGCCCCAACCCATTTGGGGTCTATTAATTATCTCTGCACAGTTGTTGGTGGAATCTGGGTTCATGGGCAGGCGAGTTCTTGTAAACTGGACAAAAAAAAACCTGTATTGTTAACTTTTAAAAAACAGTCCCTTCCACATGCTGTTATTTGCTTCCGTTTGCCCAGAACCATGCGATTTCCCTCCTTTTTTTGTTGGTGAGCCGGTCTAATTGCGATGTGAGAGCTGCATTTGGAACTGAGGGCACGTATAACTGGAGTGACGAGGCAGGCTTGGGAGGGATAGCTACGCCTCCTTTGTATTCCGGAGCCTGGAAGCTTGTTCTTTACAGTTACCGAGAGAAGAGAGGAGGAGGATCGGTGGTGGTGAGGGAGGGGGGGGTAAAAAAAAAGGGAAGAAAGAGGGAGAAGGCGAAGGTGGGGGGAGGGCAGAAGAAGGAAGAGAGAGAGATATATATATTAAAAAAAAGAAGAGAGAAGAATAAGAGAGGAGAGATGCGTTTTAACAGCTAGCCCTCTCTGACAGGAGCTGTCCATTTCAGCACCACGGGTTCAGAATTCCAATGTCTCCACCGAATAGGAACTGCCTGACTCTCCAAATCTAAACTGCACTCAAATGAGAAAAGATCTGGAGGCAAGACACGACAACAAAACCCTCTGCTTCTCTCAGACCAGAAGAACTGGGAGGATTTCATGGCGTTGGAAGCAATTCTAAGCAAGAAGTCTGAAGACGGCTGCATTGAATCTGACTCCATTTGCCCAGATCCAAATGAGGAGATGTTAAAAGGACGCTGCCGCTTCTCCCCATCTTCCTTTTGAAGCCTTCTCTAAAATAGCCATCACTTATGGAAACTGGGGACCAGAATTTTAGAAAAAAGGATTAACTTAATCTATTTTTTTGGGGCTTTCCTTTGTTTTGTATTAAAAAAAATATATAAATATATATCTATATATAACATATATATATTGGATTGGAATTGGAAGTGGTCCCTCCTGGCTCTCCCCCTCTACCCCCACCCACCCCACCTTCTTTTGATCTCTTTTCCCCTTTGTTTTTGCATTTTTTGAGGGGGGACCTTTTCTCATCTACCAGAGAGAAGCAGAGAGAGAGAGAGAGAGGGAAAGAGGGAGAGAAAGTGTGTGCTGTGTCTGGGTCCGAATATAATGAAGAATTATGGGGCTGTTTGATCGTGGTGTACAGATGTTGCTGACTACCGTGGGTGCTTTCGCTGCCTTCAGTCTAATGACCATTGCTGTGGGAACAGACTACTGGCTCTATTCTCGGGGGGTCTGTAAGAGCAAGACGGTCAGTGAAAATGAAACCAGCAAGAAGAACGAAGAAGTCATGACACACTCCGGATTGTGGAGGACCTGCTGCCTTGAAGGTATTTCACCCTCTCCCCCTTGCCCCAGATACACCATTCCCCCACCCTCTTCCCCTCTCCCTCCTCCCCCTCCCCCCATTCCCCCATGTTTATTGTGTATGGGAGACTGACGGTTGGACACGAGAAGAATAGCAAAATGATTCCCCTCAACGGTGCCGTTTGACGCATTCTGCATCTTCTCCCCTTTTCACCATCCTGGTTGCCGCTAACATATTCTGCAGTAGGGTAACATGCTGAATACTATATGGTTTTTCCACACACACACACACACACACACCAGCCCCCCACCTCCAACCCAAAATAAAATGAATGGCACCAATTAATCAAGGTATTTTATTTTAGCAAAACTGAAAACAGAGCCATTGGAAGAAGATGCCATTATTCACACATGGACATCTTCGAATCAGGAATCATTAATGCAATATTAATCTAATCTTTTTTCATTTGAAAGGTGCCCTCTTTTTTTTGCAAGACTGTTTTTATAAGCTGCTTTTTTTTTGCAAAGGGACAGGAAACAGCCATTTTGGGCGTGTCAGAACTAATGTTTATCAAAAACAAAATGGGAACATGTTTTTCCTGAGACCTTATCCCTGTTTCTTTGCAATAAATACACATTTATACTCCTTCCCCCCCCAGCACCACCGTCCACCCTGAAAAAAAGACAACGTGAGGGGGGGGAGAAAGAAATGTTCTCCCAAGGGGGAGGTGGGGGAGAAGGATGATTGAAAGCTGGGCGAGTGGTGTAGCTCCAAAAAAGGAGGGGGTACAATCTGAGATTGAAGAATTGGAAGGGGGGAATATTCAGGGGGTGGGGGGGGGGGGGTGGAGCAGAGGTGGAGGATATTGCTGTTACCCTGCGAAGGATTCGGTAAAATGAGAGTCCCATCTGAACCATGGACCGTTTGAGAAGGGGATCTATTTGGAAGATCTTGGGTTCCTCCAACCCAACACATTAACAGCACACTTGGGGAGATCAGACTGAGTCTAGGCTGCATTGCAATCACTGCCTTCTCGGGTCTACTGGAAGAATAATAATGATAATAATGCATATTAATTTCATTCTTCAGATGAATCGGGTTTTTTTGATGGGGCGGGTGCATGGCTCATGGGGTAGGTGGGGGCGCAATTTCACCAATTACAGGTTGGATTGCAGTGAGCTGGGTGGTTGCATTGGTGTCCTGGGCAGTATTGAGTCTGCTGCAATAAATGGGGATCTGGGAAAGGGCGGGGGGGGGGGGGGGGGGGACACATACATATCCTGTGGGACCAATCACCTCGTTATTAAACATGGGTGAGTGAATTCTGTGTTCCTATCTTCCTGTAGTTTTGCAACCCTCCCAATTCCTTCCAAACCCTTGGACTGTACAATTTGTTTTGTGTGTGAAGAGACTAAAATGATATTAAAATACATGGCTAAAAAAAAAGCCATGACGTCACCGAACTTGTCATTTAAAAGCCAAAATATGACTCATAATGGTTGTAAACTAAAAGATATTGAATGTTTCACCAAATCATGGTAACCTATTCAAATATGTCAAAACTTCATGCACAGTTGAGATGTTGCAATGTTAACCTTTACCGAATCTTTTATTTTTTTTTTACAGATCCTAGGTTGTGTTTAATCATTCTATTTTTTTTCTCTCTTGTTGTTGGGTCCCCTAAGTTTTGGTGGGTACGAGGAACGAACTGGCTTCGATTCCAGTAGCCCAGCGAGTAACTGGAGATTGAAACTGACCCCATTTTTCGAGGTGTCCCGCACCAACTCAATAGGTGGCGGGGGGGGGGGGGGCGGGTGGGGGAGTTGAGAAAATCCGTTACTCCAGAACTGACCTGTGCTTCAGAACAAAAAAAAATTGGAATGACATTTAGCATCGGTGCAAAACGCAAGGTTGTGTGTGGAGCGCTTGTGGGGACAGATGCCTTTTGACACAAAGCTTAGCAGGTGCCTGGACTTTTGCTTTGATGCGGTATCCCCTTGTCCAAGTGTTGCTACCAGCCTGGGATCAAAGAGCTAAAGCATGGCTGGCTTTCAAAGCCTTCAAGGTGTTAGTTACAAAGGAGTATTTTTTTTTACCCCCTCTCTTTCTCTCACACAATTTTCTGCTAATTAGTGTCAGCAAGCTATTGGTTTCTATGAGTGAGAACAGCGGGCAATAGGATCCACACTCTGCTCTCGCCGACAGAGAAGGCATATTTTTGTGAGCAAGACTCGCTGCTCAGATATAAGCCTCACCTCTCTGTTATCCCACCGCTAAATTTAACTTTGATTGAATTCCCTGCATGCCCCCGACAGAAAGTGGGTTCAACCCTGCGACACAAGGCAATATCCAGTTACTTTAATTGCCCCTTCCCTGGGTAAAGGTTACCATCACTGCTCTCTAACCTTTTATTTCAATTTTGCAAACACTGGTGTTAAATGTATGGTTCATATTCTGGTACACAGACCTGTGGCTGCCAGCCATCGATGTATATTCATTGTATTCGATTCAGTTTGTTAAGTATTCATTGCAGTGTATTTTTTTAATTGAGGATGGCTATTGAATGTTAGAAATGACCTTTTGTCTGAACCAAGTCTGTATTTCCCCTCCTTTCCCAGGGTGAATGGCTGAGTTGTAACAAGTTGGCTTGCATGTTCAGTTTTTGGACAGTGGTGTTTTGATCCCAGCTGTTTTGCTCCCTCTGCAGTCAGTTCCTGATCTTCATTGGCTGGTTCATTGTACCAATTCTGCAAATCCATTCTATGCACCGTCTCTGTTATTCAAACTCTGCCGAGAGTCTGGATGGGATGAGTGTTTGAAAGGTATTTTTTGCAACTTAAACTGATCTGAATGTTCACCAAAAGAACTCCATGGGCTAGGTGAAAATAATAACATGACTACCTCCAAATAGTCAAGTTTCATTTTTAATATACATGGCTTAACAGTCTCAACCCCGGCATCACAGAATGGCCAGTGTTGGAAATGGAAAATCATCAATAGGCACAATTCCCTGATGTTGAACAATGTTGGTTGGAGGGGGACAGTGGAGAGGGAGCTTTACTCTGTATCTAACCCCGTGCTGTACCTGTCCTGGGAGTGTTTGATGGGGGGACAGTGTAGAGGCAGCTTTACTCTGTATCTAACCCCGTGCTGTACCTGTCTTGGGAGTGTTTGATGGGGACAGTGTAAAGGGAGCTTTATTCTGTATCCAACCCCATGCTGTACCTGTACTGGGAGTGTTTGATGGGGAAAGTGTAGAGGCAGCTTTACTCTGTATCTAACCCCGTGCTGTACCTGTCTTGGGAGTGTTTAATGGGGACAGTGTAGAGGGAGCTTTACTCTATATCTAACGCCGTGCTGTACCTGTCTTGGGAGTGTTTGATGGGGACAGTGTAGAGGGAGCTTTACTCTGTATCTAACCCTGTGCTGTACCTGTCTTGGGAGTGTTTGATATGGACAGTGTAGAGGGAGCTTTACTCTGTATCTAACCTTATGCTGTACCTGTCCTAGGAGTGTTTGATGGGGACAGTGTAGAGGAAGCATCAATCTGTATCTAACCCCATGCTATACCTGTCCTGGGAGTGTTTGATGGGGACAGTGTAGAGGGAGCTTTACTCTGTATCTAACCCCGTGCTGTACCTGTCCTGGGAGTGTTTGATGGGGGACAGTGTAGAGGGAGCTTTATTCTGTATCTAACCCTGTGCTGTACCTGTCCTGGGAGTGTTTGATATGGACAGTGTAGAGGACGCTCTACTCTGTATCTAACCCCATGCTGTACCTGTCCTGGGAGTGTTTGATGGGGGACAGTGTAGAGGGAGCTTTATTCTGTATCTAACCCTTGTGCTGTACCTGTCCTAGGAGTGTTTGATGGGGACAGTGTAGAGGAAGCATTAATCTGTATCTAACCCCATGCTGTACCTGTCCTGAGAGTGTTTCATGAGGACAGTATTGAAGGAGCTTTACTCTGTATTTAACCCCGTGCTGTGTACCTCTGCTGGGAGTGTTTAATGGGGACAGTGCAGAGGGAGCTTTACTCTGTATGTAACCCCATGCTGTACGTGTCCTGGGTGTGTTTGATGGGGACAGTGTAGAGGGAGCTTTACTCTGTATCTAACCCCATGCTGTACGTGTCCTGGGAGTGTTTGATGGGGACAGTGTAGAGGGAGCTTTACTCTGTATCTAACCCCGTGCTGTACCTGTCCTGGGAGTGTTTGATGGGGACAGTGTAGAGGGAGCTTTACTCTGTATCTAACCCTGTGCTGTACCTGTCCTGGGAGTGTTTGGTGGGGACAGTGTAGAGGGAGCTTTACTCTGTATCTAACCCCGTGCTGTACCTGTCCTCGGAGTGTTTGGTGGGGACAGTGTAGGCTGAGCTTTACTCTGTGTCTAATTGCAGGCTATGCCAGGAGCCAGTATTCCCAATAATAACATTTTTGATGGATATGAAATTCACAATAATAATTGCAAATATGAAGCAGGCAGTAATGATGCGATCCTTTGTGATAAGCCAGAATTCCACATTTCTGAATACTGGTTACTAATGGTCTGGTGTTAGTTCCGTTGCTGTTTGCGGTGTCAGGACAAGATGGCTGCTTTGGGTGATAAGACATCAGTATCTGGTACCTCGGAAATGATCGAGGAACAGGGTCTGTAACTCAGCAATATTTGATGATGGATTAACCAGTTACAAATATTAATATTGACCAGTCAAAAATACTTAAATGCGGTGTTCTAAGTTTAACATAAACATAAATGCTTCCAAGGGAAATATCTGAACACTTCATGGGAATATCAAACAGCCATGTATTGTTTGCTGTATATTTTCCCCTAACTGTCTGGGCAACAGGGAGCCTGAGGAGAGGCGCCATGGTTGAAAGACTCCCCCTGAAGATGGCGTCAGATTCTGTTCCGGTGAGGTCATGACTGAGGGGGCAGCGGCAGCCGTTTGAATGCCACTCCATGACGTCATTTCCAGGGGGTGTTCTATACAAAAAAAATCCTCTGCCTCCTGCCCACTCCGTCAACTGGAACACGGTAACAAGTGACGGATGAGAACACCATTTGTCACTGGGCTAGTAATATAGAGACGCAGACTCTGGGAGACCGTGGGTTCAAATCCCACCACGGCAGCTGGTGGAATTTAAATTCAATTAACAGAATCTGGTATATAAAAGCTAGACTCAGTAATTGCGACAATGAAACTATAGGAATGGTGTAAAATTCCACCTGGTTCACTTGAGGGAAGGAAATCTGCCATTCTTATCTGAAGCTACCTGGCCTACAAGTGACTCCAGGCTCACAGCAATGTGGTTGTGCCCTCAGTGCTCCTAAAATGGCCTTGCAAAGGGATGGGCAACACATTCTGGCCTTGCCAACGGCGCCCACATAGAACATAGAACATAGAACAGTACAGCACAGAACAGGCCCTTCGGCCCACGATGTTGTGCCGAGCTTTATCTGAAAAGATCAAGCTATCCCACTCCCTATCATCCTGGTGTGCTCCATGTGCCTATCCAATAACCGCTTAAATGTTCCTAAAGTGTCTGACTCCACTATCACTGCAGGCAGTCCATTCCACACCCCAACCACTCTCTGCGTAAAGAACCTACCTCTGATATCCTTCCTATACCTCCCACCATGAACCCTATAGTTATGCCCCCTTGTAATAGCTCCATCCACCCGAGGAAATAGTCTTTGAACGTTCACTCTATCTATCCCCTTCATCATTTTATAAACCTCTATTAAGTCTCCCCTCAGCCTCCTCCGCTCCAGAGAGAACAGCCCTAGCTCCCTCAACCTTTCCTCATAAGACCTACCCTCCAAACCAGGCAGCATCCTGGTAAATCTCCTCTGCACTCTTTCCAGCGCTTCCACATCCTTCTTATAGTGAGGTGACCAGAACTGCACACATCATAGGGAATAATTTTTAATTATAACATTCAGGATTATCTCCAAGTTTTGTTGAAATCTTAGGGGTGATATTATAGAGGTCTAACAAATAATGAGGAGCATAGATCAGCTAGATAGTCAACATCTTTTCCAAAGGCGGGGGAGTCTAAAACTAGAGGGCTTAGATTTAAGGTGAGAGGGGAGAGATACAAAAGGGTCCAGAGGGGCAATTTTTTCACACAGAGGGTGGTGAGTGTCTGGAACAAGCTGCCAGAGGTAGTAGTAGAGGCGGGTACAATTTTGTCTTTTAAAAAGCGTTTAGACAGTTACATGGGTAAGATGGGTATAGAGGGATATGGGCCAAACGCGGGCAATTGGGACTGGCTTAGGGGTTAAAAAAAGGGGCGGCTTGGACAAGTTGGGCCGAAGGACCTGTTTCCATGCTGTAAACCTCTATGACTTTATGATTCTATAAATCGTCCCTCCTCTGATACTGAGACTGGACACTGGAATGGAAAGGAGGTTAACTGTGTGCAAGAGATTGAGAAATTGGCCCCTTCTTTCACAGCTCAGAGACCTTCATTGGTCTGTCATCCTTCCAGTTTAAGTGCTTACGTTTCTGAACCAGAGGCTTGGATGAATGATTCTGAGGCTGTGGTTAGAAATCCCACCTGGGCAACTGGGGATTTTAATTTCAGTGAATAAAATCTGGGCTAACAAGGCTAATCTCGCTAATGAAACTGCCAGATTGTTGTCAAAACCCACCTGTCCTTTAGGGAAGGAAATCTGCCGTCCTTACCCGGTCTGGCCTACGTGTGACTCCAGAGCCACAGCAATGTGGTTGACTCTCAACTGCCCTCTGAAACGGCCGGGTGAATTATTCTGCTGTATATGGGGCGGCACGGTGTCACAGTGGTTAGCACTGCTGCCTCACAGCGCCAGGGACCTGGGTTCGATTCCAGCCTCGGGTCACTGTCTGTGTGGAATTTGCACATTCTCCCCGTGTCTGCATGGGTTTCCTCCGGGTGCTCCGGTTTCCTCCCACAGTCCAAAGATGTGCGGGTTAGGTTGATTGGACATGATAAATTGCTCCTTCGTGTCAGGGGGACTAGCAAGGGTAAATGCGTGGGGTTACAGTGATGGAGTCTGGGTGGGATTGTTGTCGGTGTAGGTTCGATGGGCTGAATGGCCTCCTTCTGCACTATAGGGACTCTATGATATGGATAGGCAATTAACACTGGGCTGGCTAGCAACACTCACATTCCAGGAAGGACTTTTCATTAACCTCGCTGAGAGCCCTTCATTACTCGTTTGCCCATTGTGAAGCAACTTCTTCACTATAAGAAGCTTTAATCGTCATGTCAGTGGTAAATTTGTCTTTGACTCTACAGTGTTTCCTCGTGCTGCCATCATTCTGATTTTAATGATTTTTCTCCCGGTAGGACTTTTACCCTCTTGCCAGTTATTTGCCCCTCCAATTTAACCAGCAAAGAGCATTCACAGAAGCCAGAGGGTGGTTGTAGAGGGTTGTTTTTCAAACTGGAGGCCTGTGACCAGCGGTGTGCCTCAGGGTTCGGTGCTGGGTCCACTGTTAGTTGTCATTTATATTAATGATTTGGATGAGAATATAGGAGGCATGGTTAGTAAGTTTGCAGATGACACCAAGATTGGCGGCATAGTGGACAGTGAAGAAAGTTATCTAGGATTGCAACGGGATCTTGATCAATTGGGCCAGTGCGCTGACGAATGGCAGATGGAGTTTAATTTAGATAAATGCGAGGTGATGCATTTTGGTAGATCGAACCAGAGCAGGATGTACTCAGTTAGTGGTAGGGCGATGGGGAGAATTAAAGAAGAAAGAGATCTAGGAGTGCAGGTTCATAGCTCCTTGAAAGTGGAGTCACAGGTGGACAGAGTGGTGAAGAAGGCATTCGGCATGCTTGGTTTCGTTGGTCAGAACATTGAATACAGGAGTTGGGACGTCTTGTTCAAACTGTACAAGGCATTGGTAAGGTTGCACTTGGAATACTGTGTACAGTTCTGATTACCCTATTATATAAAGGATATTATTAAACTAGAAAGAGTGCAGAAAAGATTTACTAGGATGCTACGGGGACTTGATGGTTTGAGAACTGATTCGCTTCAGATCAGCCATGATCTTGTTGAATGGTGGGGCAGGCTCGAAGGGCCAGATGGCCTACTCCTGCTCCTATTTCTTATGTTCTTATGTTCTTAGTTGTAAGGAGAGGCTGGATAGACTGGGACTTTTTTCTCTGGAGCGTACAAGGCTTGGGGGTGATCTTATAGAGGTCTATAAAATAATGAGGGGCATAGGTCAGCTCGATAGTCAATATCTTTTCCCAAAGGTTGGGGAGTCTAAAACTAGCGGTCATAGGTTTAAGGTGAGAGGGGAGAGATACAAAAGGGTCCAGAGGGGAAATTATTTCACTCAGAGGGTGGTGAGTGTCTGGAACGAGCTGCCAGATGTAGTAGTAGAGGTGGGTACAATTTTGTCTTTTAAAAAGCATTTAGACAGTTACATGGGAAAGATGGGGACAGAGGGATATGGGCCAAACGCGGGCAATTGGGACGAGCTTGGTGGTAAAAACTGAGTGGCATGGACAAGTTGGGCCGAAAGGCCTGTTTCCATGCTGTAAACCTCTATGTCTCTATGACACTGGGTGACGTACCCTTACCCTTCCCCCAAAACCCAATTGTTCTGTCAGAGGGATGGGGTGGGGTGAGTTAGGGGGTGTCTGGACTCCACTCAGCAGCCAGTCTCACATTTTCCCGAGCAGTGAACCCCTTCAGTCTATGATGTGGTCACAATGCAGCCAGTTGGATCACATTGTTGGGTTCCATCGAAATTTCGTGGTTTTTGGTTCCGAGGCAGTCTCCCGAGATATTTTCCCTCTATATTTTTGCCTCTCCTGGGGGATTATGAAGAGGTTGGGGGTGGGGGGGGGCAGCAGGACGGTGAGGATAAGGCTGGAGCTGCACAGAGGCTGCACCATCCCAAAACAGGCACGATACACCTGTCCTGAAATAAAGAAACAGCATTGTTAAAGCTCCCTTCACTCTCTCAGCACATCCCAAAGCACATTACAACCAATCAAAAACTGGAGCAACATAAGAAGCATAGTTTCCCAATTTACACACAGAAAGATCCCACAGTTATATGATGATGACCAGATATTCTGCTTTCATGATGTTGACTGAAGGATAATGTTGTTCAGGACACTGGGAATAATCCCCTCCCACCGCCCACTCCACCCCCCTTCGCTCCAATACAACACCACAGAAACCTTTAAATTCATCTGAGAGGGTAAATGGGGTCTCAGTTCAGCTCCTCACCATGGAGAGCGGCACCTCCAACAGTTCAGCACTCCCTCAGTACTGACCCTCTGACAGTGCGGCACTCCCTCAGTACTGACCCTCTGACAGTGCGGCACTCCCTCAGTACTGACCCTCTGACAGTGCGGCACTCCCTCAGTACTGATCCTCTGACAGTGTGACACTCCCTCAGTACTGACCCTCTGACAGTGCGGCACTCCCTCAGTACTGACCCTCTGACAGTGCAGCACTCCCTCAGTATCGACCCTCTGACAGTGTGGCACTCCCTCAGTGCTGACCCTTTAACAGTGCAGCAGTCCCTCAATACTGACCCTCTGACAGTGCAGCACTCCCTCAGTGCTGACCCTCTGACAGTGCGGCACTCCCTCAGTACTGACCCTCTGACAGTGCGGCACTCCCTCAGTACTGACCCTCTGACAGTGTGGCACTCCCTCAGTACTGACCCTCTGACAGTGCGGCACTCCTTCAGTACTGACCCTCTGACAGTGCGGCACTCCCTCAGTACTGACCCTCTGACAGTGCGGCACTCCCTCAGTACTGACCCTCTGACAGTGCGGCACTCCTTCAGTACTGACCCTCTGACAGTGCGGCACTCCCTCAGTACTGACCCTCTGACAGTGTGGCACTCCCTCAGTACTGACCCTCTGACAGTGTGGCACTCCCTCAGTACTGACCCTCTGACAGTGCGGCACTCCCTCAGTACTGACCCTCTGACAGTGCGGCACTCCCTCAGTACTGACCCTCTGACAGTGTGGCACTCCTTCAGTACTGACCCTCTGACAGTGCGGCACTCCCTCAGTACTGCTTAAATTGTTACGTTGACGTCCCTGGAGTGAGATGTGAACCTGCAAACGTCTGAATCAGGGTGAGGCAGAACAACGTCTACACCTTAAATGACTTAATTGGCTGTCGGGATTTCTGAGATTGTGGAAGGTGTTTGGTAAATGCAAACTCTTTACTTTGCCTGCTTCCTGTCATTCATTCCTCTCTCATGTAAGATATGTCCCGGTGGCTATTGTTCCTGAGAGAGATTAAACACACAGAAATCTACAAAACCAGAGAGTATATTCTTCGAGGCTGATTTCTTTGAGATGTAATGAACTTGGGAATTTGATATTGCCATGTTACATACACACTAACGCACAGATCAGGAGCAGGAGTCGGCCACTCGGCCCCTTGAACCTGCTCCCCCATTCAACAAGATCATGGCTGGTCTGTTTGTAACCTCAACCCCACATTCCCGCCAACCACTGATAACCTTTCACCCCCTCCTTGTTAATCAAGAATGTGTCTACCTCCGCCTTAGAAATATCCAAAGCCTCTGCTTCCACTGCCTGCTGTGGAAGAGTTCCGAAGACTCTAATCTCTTCAGAGAAAATAAATGTCCTCGCCTCTGTCTTAAATGGGCGACCCCTTATTTTTAAACAGTGACCCTTTGTTCTAGATTCTTCTACAAGACGAAACATCCTCTCTGCATCCACCCTGTCAATACTCCACAGATGTGGAGATGCCGGTGTTGGACTGGGGGAAACACAGTAAGAAGTCTCACAACACCTGTCTCGGGGGCAGGGAATTCAGATGGTGTTCGTAAAGCAGAAGTGGAAATGAATAGGGGTGGGAAGCATTTTCTGATCAGGGCCAGTGTGATCTCCTGGACTCGTTTCGATCGCCACAGGGGGTCGGAGAGGAATTTCCCAGATTTTTTTTTCCCCATATTGGCCCTGGGGTTTTCACTCTGGGTTTTCGCCTCTCCCTGGAGATCACATGGTCTGGAATGGGGTGGGTGGGGGTGAGTTAATAGGTTGTGATGAACAAAGCATCGTAGCTGTGAGGGACAGCTCGGTGGATAGGATATTAGGATGTAGATAGGCTGGAAAATTGGGCGGGGATCCTGGATTCAGGATTCAATCCTGGACCGGGGAGCGGCGCGGGCTTGGAGGGCCGAAGGGCCTGTTCCTGTGCTGTATTGTTCTTTGTTCTTTGTAACACCAGGTTAAAGTCCAACAGGTTTATTTGGAATCATGAGCTTTCGGAGTGCTGCTCCTTCATCAGGTGAGTGACTGACCTGAGGAAGGGGCAGTGCTCCCTCCGAAAGCTTGTGACTCCAAATAAGCCTGTTGGACTTTAACCTGGTGTTGTGAGACTTCTTGCAATACTCCACAGGGTCTTGTACGTATCAGTCAGGTTATTTCTTACTCTCCTGAACTCCAGCACATACAAACCTAACCTGTTTAACCTCTCCAACCTTGGTGTGGGAAGTAGGAATACAAGGCTGAAAACTTGCTGATGAATTCAGAACCAGATTCATGGAATCACAAAACCCGACAGCGCAAAAGAGGCCCTTCAGCCCATCGAGTCTGCACTGACGCATGAAATGCCCTGACCTGCCCACCTCACTCCATTTACCAACACTTGGCCCATAGTCTTGAATGTTATGACGTGCCAAGTACTCATCCAGGTACTTTTTAAAGGATGTGAGGCATCCCGCCCCCACCACCCTCCCAGGCAGCGCATTCCAGACCCTCACCACCCTCTGAGTAAAAAAGCTTTCCCTCATATCCCCCCTAAACCTCCCACCCCTCACTTTTAACCTGTGCCTCCTCGTAACTGACCCTTCAACTAAGGGGAACAGCTGCTCCCTATCCACCCTGTCCATGCCCCTCATAATTTTGTACACCTCAATCAGGTCGTCCCTCAGACTTCTCTGCTCCAACGAAAACAACCCAAGCTTACCCGACCCCTGTTGAATCTCCTCTGCACCCCCCTCAATAATAGCACCTTGCATTAATATAGCGCATTTAACACAATAAAAAATCCCGAGGGACTTTGCAGAAACATTATTTGCAGAATTTGAACCAATGTCACAAAAGGAGGTTTTGGGGCAGGAATCTTGCTCAATGAGGAAGGTTTAAGCAACATCGTAGAAGAGTAGAGGGAGGCCGAGAGGCTTACATAGGGAATTCCAGAGCTTAGGACCCAAGCACCTACCAGTTGTGAAGCAATTAGAAGAATGGAAACGCAGAAGACTTGAACGAGCGCAGAGATCTTGGAGGAACCTTGAGATCTTGGGTGGCACGGCGGGACAGTGGTTAGCACTGCTGCCTCACAGCGCCAGGAATTGGGGTTCGATTCTGGCCTTGGGTCACTGTCTGTGCGGAGTCTGCACGTTCTCCCCGTGTCTGCTTGGGTTTCCTCCGGGTGCTCCGGTTTCCTCCCACACTCCAAAGATCTGCGGGTTAGGTGGATTGGCCATGCTAAATTGACCCTAGTGGCAGGGGGATTAGCAGAGTAAATATGTGGGGTTTAGGGGGATAGGGCCTGGGTGGGATTGTGGTCGGTGCAGACTCAATGGGCCGAATGGCCTCCTTCTGCACTGTTGGGGTTCTATGGTTCGATGAATGTGGGATTGGAGGAAATTTCAGTGATGGGAAAAGTTTAAGTTTAATTATTAGTGTCACAAGTAGGCTTACATTAACACTACAATGAAGTTACTGTGAAAATCCCCGAGTCGCCACACTCCGGTGCCTGTTCGGGTACACTGAGGGAGAATTTAGCACAGCCAATGCATCCTAACCAGCACGTCTTTCAGATGTGAAGTGATGGGAGATGATTTGAAAGCAAGGAGGAGGAATTTTAAAATGGTGACATGACTGGACTGGGGGCCAACATGACTCAGTAGGCACAGAGTGAACCGGATTCCATATGTGTCTGGTTACAGGTAACTGAACTTCGGATGAGGTCAAGTTTCTGGAATTGGGAGGCTAGCCAGACTATAGAATTCCTACAGTGCAGAAGGAGGCCATTTGGCCCATCGAGCCTGCACCGACCACAATCCCACCCAGGCCCTATTCCTGTAACCGCACATATTTACCCTGAAATCCCCCTGACACTAAGGGGCAATTTAGCATGGCCAATCCACCTAACCCGCAGTTTTGGACTGTGGGAGGAAACCGGAGCACCCGGTGGAAACCCACGCAGACACGAGGAGAATGTGCAAACTCCATACAGTCACTCAAGGCGTGAATTGAACTCGGGTCCCTGGCGCTGTGAGGCAGCAGTGCTAACCACTGTGCCACCGTGCCGCTCTGGGCAACTAGACAACTAAAGACCATAAGATGATAAGACCATAAGACATAGGAACAGAATTAGGCCACTCGGCCCATCGAGTCTGCTCTGCCATTCAATCATGGCTGATTTTTTTCTCATCCCCATTCTCCTGCCTTTTCCCCATAACCCCTAATCCCCTTATTAATCAAGAACCTGTCTATCTCTGTCTTAAAGACACTCAATGACCTGGCCTCCACAGCCTTCTGTGGCAAAGAGTTCCACAGGTTCACCACCCTCTGGCTGAAGACATTCCTCCTCATCTCTGTTTTAAAGGATCTTCCCTTTAGCCTGAGGTTGTGCCCTCTGGTTCTAGTTTTTCCTACTAATGGAAACATCCCCTCCACGTCCACTCTATCCAGGCCTTGCAGTATCCTGTAAGTTTCAATAAGATCCCCCCTCATCCTTCTAAACTCCAACGAGCTCTTCATTCCAGGGATCATTCTTGTGAACCTCCTCTGGACCCTTTCCAAGGCCAGCACATCCTTCCTTAGACACGGGGCCCAAAACTGCTCTCAGAGTGCTGAACAAAGGATGGGGAGGGGGGGGGGGGGATGAACAGGGTTTCAGAATGAGTGCGTTTGTTACTGTCTAACAGTAAGTAGTCTCACAACACCAGGTTAAAGTCCAACAGGTTTATTTGGTGGCACAAGCTTTTGGACCGCTGCTCCGAAAGCTTGTGCTACCAAATAAACCTGTTGGACTTTAACCTGGTGTTGTGAGACTACCTTACGGTGCCCACCCCAGTCCAACGCCGGCAACTCCACAGGTAAGAGTTGTACAACTGGTGGGGGAACCAAGAGAGACCCAATTCATGGACAAGCATCACTGGTGAGGAATTCTTGACATTCCGGCTATCTCTGGATCAGTTAATGGAGGGCGTGTTTCCAACTGCTTGGAAATATTCCGCAATGTAACATTTACCGTTTGATTTACTGACGTTTTAGTGAGATAACTGGAAACGGGCTGGGGGGGTGCCTGGAGGGTGAAACGACCTTTCCAATCCCAGCGGTAAAACCTCGGGGTTGATTCTTGTTGAAGCTGAGTGTCTCACCAGCTGTCTCACCCTAGTCATTCTGTATCAGAGAAAGATGAAATTGAACGCTCATTTTTCTCAGGAGCTCATTCCGTGGTTGGACACTGAGTACTTGGTGAGGTTCATGATTGTTAGGTGACTAGACTTGGCCGGTAATAGGCTGTGGGGATGCATGAAGGAGTTCCTCCGCACTCAATACCTTTAAGGTTAAGGTGGTGGAGTTATAATGACATATTTGTTAAATTATTCATACAATTTGCCTTCTTAATCTATCAGTGTCCATTGGCTGTGTACGGTACTTAATTAAAGCAATGTTACTGGCGTGAAATGGTCCAATATTCAAACCTCATGATTGAGGTCACCTAAGCATGTTTTGTAAATAATTTCCATCTAATCTGCAACTCCAATCACAGTAGCCCAGTGGTTAGCACTGCTGCCTCACAGCGCCAGGGACCTGCGTTCGATTCCTGGCTTTGGGTCACTGTCTGTGCGGAGTCTGCACATTCTCCCCGTGTCTGCGTGTGTTTCCTCCGGGTGCTCCGGTTGCCTCCCACAGTCCAAAAGACGTGCTGGTTAGGGTGCATTGGCCGTGCTAAATTCTCCCTCAGTGTACCCGAACAGGCGCCGGAGTGTGGTGACTAGGGGATTTTCACCATAATGTTATTGCAGTGTTGATGTAAGCCTACTTGTGGAAGTTACTTATCTGTGAAACTCTTTGGCGCAGAAGGCTGTGGAGGCCGGGTCATTGAGTGTCTTTAAGACAGAGATAGATAGGTTCTTGATTAATAAGGGGGTCAGGGGTTACGGGGAAAAGGCAGGAGAATGGGGCTGAGAAAAATATCAGCCCTGATTGAATGGCGGAGCAGACTCGATGGGCCGAGTGGCCTAATTCTGCTCCTATGTCTTATGGTCTTGTGACTAATAAATAAACTTTAACTTTATGGGCATCAGTCCCTAGTTGCCCTTGAGAAGGTGGTGGTGAGCTACTTTCTTGAGTGATTGATACAACAGCTAACACACTTCCTCCAGTTCTGTGATCTTTTACCTACCCAGGTAAGCCGCACCTCAATTTTCAAATTCTCGTAACAAGCAAAATACTGCGGATGTTGGAAATCTGAAACAAAAACAGAGGATGCTGGAATTACTCAGCAGGACTGTCAGCATCTGCAAGGGCCATCTGCAGGGTGGCACGGTGGCACGAGTGGTTAGCGCTGCTGCCTCACTGCGCCAGGGACCCGGGTTCGATTCCCGGCTTGGGTCACTGTCTGTGCGGAGTCTGCACGTTCTCCCCGTGTCTGCGTGGGTTTCCTCCGGGTGCTCCGGTTTCCTCCCACAATCCGAAAGACGCGCTGGTTAGGTGCTAAATTCTCCCTCAGTGTTACCCAAACAGGCGCCGGAGTGTGGCGACTAGGGGATTTTCACAGTAACTTCATTGCAGTGTCTATGTAAGCCTACTTGTGACCCTAATAAATAAACTTTAAGGCTGTGTCAGAGGTAGTCTGGGATGAGACAGGCCTTGTTAAATACGGACAGATGTTCTCATTTTCTTTTTGAATGCTTCATATTATTTGCTTTGATGTTAACTCTGTTTGTTGTCCATTGTTACTGCACCTTGTTTCCACTGAGACCTCGCCAGTAGCATCACGTAACGCAGCACTTACTGTTCATTGTATATAAAATGTACAGCTAGATTTCAACAAGGGTGTAGCTTGTCTAAATATTCTACCCAACTCAGGGTTAGACCTGGATCAAGATCCTGTGGTTCCTGCTCATCTTAAATCGTTACTGCCCACCGCCCCCCCCTGAACAATATAACACTTTCTATGATTATGCTACCCACTACAGGAGAGTTTTCTTTGCATACAAAAGATGACTGACCTGAGATGCATCTGGTAGCCAGCAGGAAAGAGAGATTGTTGTTTGGTGTGGTGGCACAGTGGTTAGCATTGCTGCCTCTGAGGCTGTACAAGGCTCTGGTCAGACCCCATTTGGAGTACTGTGAGCAATTTTGGGCCCCATATCTAAGGAAGGATGTGTTGACCTTGGAAAGGGTCCAGAAGAGGTTCACAAGAATGATCCCTGGAATGAAGAGCTTGTCGTATGAGGAACGGTTGAGGACTCTGGGTCTGTACTCGTTGGGGTTTAGAAGGTTGAAGGGGGATCTTATTGAAACTTACAGGATACTGCGAGGCCTGGATAGAGTGGACTATGGAGAGGATGTTTCCACTAGTCGGAAAAACTGGAACCAGAGGGCACAACCTCAGGCTAAAGAGACGATCCTTTAAAGCAGAGATGAGGAGGAATTTCTTCAGCCAGAGAGTGGTGAATCTGTGGAACTCTTTGGCGCAGAAGGCCGTGGAGGCCGGGTCATTGAGTGTCTTTAAGACAGAGATAGATAGGTTCTTGATTAATAAGGGGTTATGGGGAAAAGGCAGGAGAATGGGGAGGAGAAAATATCAGCCATGATTGAATGGCGGAGCAGACTCGATGGGCCGAGTGGCCTAATTCTGCTCCTATGTCTTATGGTCTTATGGCCTCATGATGCCAGGGACCTGAGTTCGATTCCCAGCCTTGTGTCATTATCTGTGCGGAGTCTGTACGTTTCCCCCGTGTCTGCGTGGGTTTCCTGCGGGTGCTCCGGTTTCCTCCCACAGCCTGAAAGACGTGCTGGTTACACGCATTGGTTGTGTTGAATTGCTCAGTCAGGGAGTCGGTGCAGACCCGATAGGCTGAATGGCCTCTTCTGCACTGTAGGGACTCTATGATCTTTGGAGTGTGGAAGGAAACCGGAGCATCCGGAGGAAATGCACGCAGGAAATCTGCTGTCCTTACCCACCCTAGGCCCATCTGTGAGTCCAGTCCAGACCAAAGAGTTTCCCTCTGGAATGGCTTTATAGTTGTCATTCAATTCTATCAAATCTCTACCATTGGCATCAAAGGATTGGGCAATAACAGCCTGACCCACCGCCCACGCATCCCGCAAATTTGTAACAGGAGGTCGGTGAGAGTGGCGCAGTTGTGAACGATACGCAGATGTCCATGCCACCTTCTCCTCCAGAGATAAGACCATAAGACATAGCAGAATTAGGCCACTCGGCCCATCGAGTCTGCTCCGCCATTCAATCATGGCTGATATTTTTCTCATCCCCATTCTCCTGCCTTTTCCCCATAACCCCTGACCCCCTTATTAATCAAGAACCTATCTATCTCTGTCTTAAAGACACTCAATGACCCGGCCTCCACAGCCTTCTGTGGCAAAGAGTTCCACAGATTCACCACCCTCTGGCTGAAGAAATTCCTCCTCATCTCTGTTTTAAAGGATCGTCCCTTTAGCCTGAGGTTGTGCCCTCTGGTTCTAGTTTTTCCTACTCGTGGAAACATCCTCTCTACGTCCACTCTATCCAGGCCTCGCAGTATCCTGTAAGTTTCAATCAGATTCCTCCCTCATCCTTCTAAATTTCAACGAGCACAGCCCCAGAGTCCTCAACCATTCCTCATACGGCAAGCTCTTCATTCCAGGGATCATTCTTGTGAACCTTCTCTGGACCCTTTCCAAGGCCAGCACGTCCTTCCTTAGATACGGGGACCCAGAACTGCTCACAATACTCCAAATGGGGTCTGACCACAGCCTCAGAAGTACATTCCTGCTTTTGTGTTCTAACCCTCTCGACATGATCCCTGGCGCTCTCTTTGTTCTTCCTTCCCAGGTAAAGGTTCCTTTACTCTTAGCAATGCCTGACATGGAGTTTTACCGTTTGAGAGTAAGTGGTTTATTTAATTCCGAGCTCCAACTCCATCCCCTTTCCCTCCGCAAACCCCTGCTGCAGCCCAGGCCCAGGCTGATAAATCAATTCGGAACACGGAGCTCTCGTTATGGAGAAGAATGTTTGAAATGGGAAAATTTGGTTAATTTATGAGCAGCTGTGCACATTTCCGGGAAGGAATTCTCGATTGACTGAGCTCTGAGACTTCCCGACGTTGGCAAGGATCCCCTTGACCCTCTGCTGGCCTTGGCATGAACCCGCCCCCCAATCCCCTGCCCCTCCTCCAGTCTCTCCTCCAACACCACCCCCACTTCCCGAACCTAGCATGTATCCCCTGCCCTCCCCTGACCTGCTCCCCTCCCCTGGTCTTTGCATGCATTCCCAACACCCCCCCCCCCCGCCCCCCCCCGACCCCAACCCCGATCCCTCCAGCCTTGGCATGTGTCCCCCTCCCCCTGGCCTTGGTTTGAGTCCACGTCCACTCCCCTGGCCTTGGTATAAATTATTTATTTTAATTTAATTTATTTATTGTCACAAGTAAGGCTTACATTAACACTGCAATGAAGTTACTGTGAAAATCCCCTAGTCGCCAGACTCTGGGTCATTCAGTCAATAGCACACACTTCATAGAATCATAGAATCCTACAGTGCAAAAGGAGACCATTCGGCCCATCGAGTCTGCACCGACCACAATCCCACCCAGACCCTATCCCTGTAACCCAGCATATTTACCCTGCTAATCTCCCTGATATTCAGAGGCAATTTACCTAGGCCAATCCCCCTAACCCGCACATCTTTGGAGTGTGGGAGGAAACCGGAGCACCCGGAGGAAGCCCATGCAGACACGGGGAGAATGCGCAAACTCCACACAGACAGTCACCCGAGGTCGGAATCGAACCCAGGTCCCTGGCGCTGTGAGGCAGCAGTGCTAACTGTAAGTGTCTCCCCCCACTAACTTCAGTGGCCTTGTTGCGAGTCCTCGCAGCCCATAGTCTATCCCTAGCCTTACGATGAAGGCAGGTTTTCCAGCCTTTGTTTTCTGCTCCTTTTCCCTACTAAGGCCCCAAAATGCTACTTTGGGAGTCCCAGCCTATACAGGAGTCCATAAGACCATAAGATACCAGAGCAGAATTAGGCCATTCGGCCCATCGAGTCTGCTCCGCCATTCAATCATGGCTGATATGTTTCTCAACCCCATTCTCCCGCCTTTTCCCTGTAACCTTTGATCCCCTTACCAATCAATAACCTATCTATCTCCGTCTTAAATACACTCAATGACCCGGCCTCCTCTGTGGCAATGAATTCCAGATTCACCACCCTCTGGCTGAAGAAATTCCTCCTCATCTCGGTTCTAAAGGAGCGTCCCTTCGCTCTGAGGTTGCGCCCACAAATTCTAGTCTCTCCCACTAGTGGAAACATCTTCTCCACGTCCACTCTATCCAGGCCTCTCAGTATTCTGTAAGTTTCAATCAGATCCCCCCTCATCCTTCTAAACTCCACCGAGTACAGACCCAGACTCCCCGACCACTCCTCATATGACAAACCCTTCATTCCTGTCCTCCAGAGTCCTCTCCTCCTCTCCCGGCCCCATTCACCTCCCAGGATGCTCTCTGAGGACCCAACAGGGGATGAACAGGGAATGAACTTCCATGGCCTGGAGTCATAGAGTTACACACGGCAAGAAAAGGCCTTTCAGCCCATCAAGTCACACCGACAATAACTACCACTAAAGGCACGCTAATCCCATTTTCCTGCACTTGTCCCATTTCCTTCAATATTACAATATCTCAAGAGCTCGTCCAAATATTTTTTCAAGGTTGTAAGGTTCCCCCGGCAGCGCATTCCAGGTTCCCACCACCCTCTGAGTGAAAATATATTTTCTTAAATCCCCTCTGAATCTCCTGCCCCCTCGTGATTGACCCCTCAACTAAGGAGAACAGCTGCTCCTGACTCACCCTGTCCATACCCCTCATAATCTTATACATCTCAATCATGCCCCCCCTCAGCCTTCTCTGCTCCAGAGAAAACAATCCAAGCCTATCCAGTCTCTCCTTATAGCTCAAATGCTCCATCCCAGGCAACATCTTGGTGAATCTGCTCTGTATCCCCTTCTATGCCATCACATCCTCCTTATCGTGAGGTGACCAGAACTGCAAACAGTATTCCAGATGTGGCCTAACCAACACTCTGTACAACTCCAACATTACCTCCTTGCTCTCATACTCTCCATCACAACTGATAAAGACAAGTGTCCCTTATGCCTTCTTAACTATCCCATTCACCTGCTCTGCCGCCTTCAGGGATCTGGGAATAAGTCCCCCAAGATCCCTCTGTTCTTCCACACAGCCAAGCTTCTTACCCTTAATATTATACTCTTCTATCCTATTCGACCTGCCGAAATGAACCACCACACACTTATCTGGGTTGAAGTCCATCTGCCACTTCTCCGTCCAGTCTTGCATCTTATCAATGCTAAACATCTTATCAGGGTTAAACACCATCTGCCACTGCTCTGCCCACCTGACCAACCCATCCATATCTTCCTGTAACCTATGACCTTTTTCACTATTAACCACCCGATCAATCTTGGTGTCGTCTCCAAACTTGCTTATCATTCCCCCCCACATTCTCATCTATAATTTTTATGTATATAACAAACAATCAGCCTCCCTATTTCTGCCTCTGTGGGATTGACAATCCGCATCCCCTCAACACTGTTACCCAAATCCCTCATGGTGTCCTTGTGGCTCCTGCCTCTCCAGCTCTCGCTATGAGGCCACCCATCTCCACCCTGTCGCAACCTCAATCTGTCCCACGCTCTGTCACCCACCCTGCACCATGCTGCAGTGCGTCCTACTCAACTCCTTCCTCTGTCCTGCTCGAGTGTAGGGAATGCGGCAGCCAATTTGTACACAGCAAGATCCCACAGACAGCAATAGGATAGCAAGCAGTTTAGTGACATTGGCTCAGTCACTGGGGGTGGAGCTCCCCAGGTAGTAGAATAGAATAGAACAGAATATCATGGAATCATAGAATCCTACAATGCAGAAGGAGGCCATTTGGCCCATCGAGCCTGCACCGACAACAATCCCACCCAGACCCTATCCCTGTAACCCCATGCATTCACCCTGTTAACCCCCCTAACTGGCGCACCTTTGGAGACTAAGGGGCAATTTAGCAAGGATAATCCACCTAACCTACAACTCTTTGGAGACTAAGGGGCAATTTAGCATGGCCAATCCACCTAACCCCCACATCTTTGGACACTAAGGGACAATTTAGCATGGCCAATCCACCTGACCCCCACATGTTTGGACAGTGGGAGGAAACCCACGTAGACACGGGGAGAACGTGCAAACTCCACACGGTCACCCGAGGCCAGAATCAAACCCGGGTCCCTGGCGCTGTGAAGCAGCAGGGCTAACCACTGTGCCACCGTGCCACTTTTGAAATGGTGGCAGAGTGTCTTTTTCATCCACCCGAGAGGACGGTTTATCATCTTATCTGAAAGACAGCACCTCTGGCAGTGCAGCACTACCTCAGTGCTGCATGGGAGGGATAAACTCGAGTTTGCGCTCCGGTGTCTGGAGTGGGACGTGAACTCACGACCTTCTGACAGAGAGGCGTGAGAGTGCTACCCAGTGAGCCAGTGCTGACACCTCGGCTAGCTTGTCTGGATAATTCGAGGAGAACACAGTAAGAAGTTTAACAACACCAGGTTAAAGTCCAACAGGTTTATTTGGTAGCAAAAGCCACACAAGCTTTCGAGGCTCTGAGCCCCTTCTTCAGGTGAGTGGGAATTCTGTTCACAAACAGAACTTATAAAGACACAGACTCAATTTACATGAATAATGGTTGGAATGCGAATACTTACAACTAATCCAGTCTTTAGGAAACAAAACAATGGGAGTGGAGAGAGCATCAAGACAGGCTAAAAAGATGTGTATTGTCTCCAGACAAGACAGCCAGTGAAACTCTGCAGGTCCACGCAACTGTGGGAGTTACAAATAGTGTGACATAAACCCAATATCCCGGTTGAGGCCGTCCTTGTGTGTGCGGAACTTGGCTATCAGTTTCTGCTCAGCGACTCTGCGCTGTCGTGTGTCGCGAAGGCCGCCTTGGAGAACGCTTACCCGAATATCAGAGGCCGAATGCCCGTGACCGCTGAAGTGCTCCCCAACAGGAAGAGAACAGTCTTGCCTGGTGATTGTCGAGCGGTGTTCATTCATCCGTTGTCGCAGCGTCTGCATAGTTTCCCCAATGTACCATGCCTCGGGACATCCTTTCTTGCAGCGTATCAGGTAGACAACGTTGGCCGAGTTGCAAGAGTATGTACCGTGTACCTGGTGGATGGTGTTCTCACGTGAGATGATGGCATCTGTGTCGATGATCCGGCACGTCTTGCAGAGGTTGCTGTGGCAGGGTTGTGTGGTGTCTTGGTCACTGTTCTCCTGAAGGCTGGGTAGTTTGCTGCGGACAATGGTCTGTTTGAGGTTGTGCGGTTGTTTGAAGGCAAGAAGTGGGGGTGTGGGGATGGCCTTGGCGAGATGTTCGTCTTCATCAATGACATGTTGAAGGCTCCGGAGGAGATGCCGTAGCTTCTCCGCTCCGGGGAAGTACTGGACAACGAAGGGTACTCTGTCCGCCGTGTCCTGTGTTTGTCTTCTGAGGAGGTCGGTGCGGTTTTTCGCTGTGGCGCGTTGGAACTGTTGATCAATGAGTCTAGCGCCATATCCTGTTCTTATGAGGGCATCTTACACGGGACACAGTGGACTTATGAGGGCATCATACACGGGACACAGTGGACAGAGTACCCTTCGTTGTCCAGTACTTCCCCGGAGCGGAGAAGCTACGGCATCTCCTCCGGAGCCTTCAACATGTCATTGATGAAGACGAACATCTCGCCAAGGCCATCCCCACACCCCCACTTCTTGCCTTCAAACAACCGCACAACCTCAAACAGACCATTGTCCGCAGCAAACTACCCAGCCTTCAGGAGAACAGTGACCAAGACACCACACAACCCTGCCACAGCAACCTCTGCAAGACGTGCCGGATCATCGACACAGATGCCATCATCTCACGTGAGAACACCATCCACCAGGTACACGGTACATACTCTTGCAACTCGGCCAACGTTGTCTACCTGATACGCTGCAAGAAAGGATGTCCCGAGGCATGGTACATTGGGGAAACTATGCAGACGCTGCGACAACGGATGAATGAACACCGCTCGACAATCACCAGGCAAGACTGTTCTCTTCCTGTTGGGGAGCACTTCAGCGGTCACGGGCATTCGGCCTCTGATATTCGGGTAAGCGTTCTCCAAGGCGGCCTTCGCGACACACGACAGCGCAGAGTCGCTGAGCAGAAACTGATAGCCAAGTTCCGCACACACAAGGACGGCCTCAACCGGGATATTGGGTTTATGTCACACTATTTGTAACTCCCACAGTTGCGTGGACCTGCAGAGTTTCACTGGCTGTCTTGTCTGGAGACAATACACATCTTTTTAGCCTGTCTTGATGCTCTCTCCACTCCCATTGTTTTGTTTCTTAAAGACTGGATTAGTTGTAAGTATTCGCATTCCAACCATTATTCATGTAAATTGAGTCTGTGTCTTTATAAGTTCTGTTTGTGAACAGAATTCCCACTCACCTGAAGAAGGGGCTCAGAGCCTCGAAAGCTTGTGTGGCTTTTGCTACCAAATAAACCTGTTGGGCTTTAACCTGGTGTTGTTAAACTTCTTACTGCGTTTACCCCAGTCCAACGCCGGCATCTCCACATCATAATTCGAGGAGAACAGTGTGTGTAATGTGTCCAATTCAGGACGAAGGGCAAAGGGACAAGCAGTGAGGAGCCACAAAGGCTCTGGAGATATTGCAATCCATACTGTAGCACCGTCAAACATTTCCTTTGTCCTAAATACCATTTCGTTGCTTTGTAGCCTCCCAGAACTGGCCTGGCCAACATTCATTCCAGGCTGACAATACCCGGGAATTGTGGGAGCTGGAGGGGTGGGGGATGCGGGGGGAATGGGGGTGGGGGGTTGTGGGGTGGGGGGGGGGGGGGGGGGATGACATTTTAAAAAATTCATTCACAGGATGTGGGTGCCGCTGGCTGGGCCAGCATTTATTGTCCATTCCTGAGGGCATTTAAGAATCACAGAATCCCCACAGTGCAGAAGGAGGCCATTCAGCCCATCGAGTTTGCACCGATCACAATCCCACCCAGGCCCTATCCCCATAACCCCATGCATTTACCCTAGCTAGTCCCCCCGAGACTAAGGGGCAATTTAGCATGGCCAATGCACCCTAACCAGCATGTCTTTTGGATCTGTGGGAGGAAACCGGAGCACCCGGAGGAAGCCCACGCAGACACGGGGAGAATGTGCAAACCCCACACAGACAGTGACCCGAGCCGGGAATCGAACCCAGGTCCTTGGTGCTGTGAGGCAGCAGTGCTAACCACTGCGCTACTGTAGCGCCCACATTGCCATGGCGCTGGAGTCACATGTAAGCCAGGTCAGGTATGGACGGCAGATTTCCTTCCCTAAAGGGCATTAGTGAAACAGATGGGTTTTTCCCACAAAGGTTTTATGGTCACCAGTTGATTCTTAATTCCAGATTTTTAAAAATTGAATTCAAATTCCACCATCTGCCGCGGCGGGATTCGAACCTGGGTCCCCAGAGCATTACCCTGGGTCTCTAGGATACAGATACCACTGCACCACCCCCCCCTATTTATTTAAACTAAGAAACAAGGTTAGGGTTCCCAACTCCAGCTGGATGTAATCCTGGAGGTTCCATCATGTGACCCACAGCCGCCAACTGCCCCATGCTCCACCCAATGGCCACTCAGCGTGTCTGTCCTGGAGTCTTCCTCCGGCCAATCACAAAGCAAACAGACCTTTCACCTCCTGATTGGATGGTTCCTGACAGCCAATGAGACAGAACGTTCTCACACCTTCACACCATTCTTCCCAATGAATGCCTGAAGACTCCAGGAGGGTTGGCCACCCCTGTGGCCATCCTGTCCTCTGCGATGTGGTGAGGAAAATGTCTGACAGATTTGGGATTTCTGCTGATGGTATCAGTGGATGAGAGATGGGGGGCGGTCACCGGATAGAGCAGGGGTACAAGGTGGGGGAGGTGGGGGAGGTGGGGGGAGAGTGGTATTTGGCCAGATCTCTGGGGAAGCTTTAAGAAGCTCAGGGTCTATCTGTCAAGTTGTTATGCCCTCACTGTGGGAGGCGATGGCCTAGTGGTATTATCGCGAGACTATTAATCAAGAAACTTAGTGAATGTTCTGGGGACCCGGCTTCGAATCCCACCACAGCAGATGGGGGGATTTGAATTCAATAAAAAAAATCTGGAATTAAGAATGAACTGGGTGACCATGAAACCATTGTCGGAAAAACCCATCTGGTTCACTAATGTCCTTTAGGGAAGGAAATCTGCCCTCCTTACCCGGTCTGGCCTACGTGTAGAGCATCTCAGAGGGGGGAGGAGGAGGGGTTTAGGGGGAGTTTTCCAGAGCTTGGGGCCCAGGCAGATGAAGGCATGGCCGCCAATGGCGGAGCGATAGAAATTGGAGATGTCTCAAGAGGCCAGGATTGGCGGAGCTCCAAGATCTCGGAGGGTTGTGGAGCTGGAGGAGGGTGACAGAGATAGACAGAGCCGCAGCAATGTGGTTGACTCTCAACTGCCCTCTGAAATGGCCTAGCGAGCCACTCAGTTTGAAGGGCAACTAGGGATGGGCAATAAATGCAGGCCAGCCAGCGACGCCCATGTCCCACAAATGGTTACCGGGTTAAATAAAACAGCAGAGAGAGGGTGCATGGCAAATAAATATAGCCTTTGTTTATTAACTGGGTTACTTTAAGCTAATTCACCAGACGGAACGTGGATACCACCCCCCCACCGACCCCCCCCCCCCGCCCCCCACCCCCGCCCCCCACCCCCGCCCGCCATATTAATCTCCATTCATTTCACTAGAAGGCAATGTCCAAAATACAACAATTTTGTCAGTTTCCCAATGGGGTGGGCGAGATACAAATAATCCCAATAATATTGCCAACAGCGGCCTCTCAGCTCAGAGAACCTATATTGAAATTCTCAGCCTTGTTTTCCACTCCTCTCCCCAACTCTGTCACCCTCCTCCAGCCCCACAACCCTCCGAGATCTCGGAGCTCCGCCAATCCAGGGTCTCTCGAGACATCTCCGATTTCCATTGCTCCACCATTGGCGGCCATGCCTTCATCTGCCTGGGCCCCAAGCTCTGGAAAACTCCCCCTAAACCTCTCCTCCTCCCCCCTCCCTTCTTCCAGATGCTCCTTTAAAATCTTCTCTTTTGATCAAACCTTTTGTCTCCGGCTGTGGTCTAGTGTCACATTTTGCTTTTATAACGCTCCTGCGGTGCACCATTAAAAGCATTTTGTAAAGGATGTGTGGTGGTTATAGTCTCTGGTTTATTCCGTGAAGCAGTACAGAGAGGTTGGCTCAGAGGATGTTGATGATTGAGTTGAGTGTCCAGTGATCTTAGAATGGAAAAGGGCTGATGCCTTAACACAGTGGGCAGCACGGTGGCACAGTGGTTAGCACTGCTGCCTCACAGCGCCAGGGACCCGGGTTCGATTCTGGCCTCGGGTCACTGTCCGTGTGGAGTCTGCACCTCCTGACTCCCCAAAGCCTGTCCACCATCTACAAGGCACAAGTCAGGAGTGAGATGGAATACTCCCCACTTGCCTGGATGAATGAGGCTCTGACAGCACCCAAAAACTTCTACACCATTCAGATCAAAGCAGCCCACTTGACTGGCACCCCACCCACCCTCTTATGTCTTCACTCCCTCCACCACCGACGCACAGTGGCAGCCGTGTGTACCGTCTATAAGATGCACTGCAGCAACTCACCAAGGCTCCTTAGGCAGCACCTTCCAAACCCTCGTGTCTGCGTGGGTTTCCTCCCACACTCCAGAGATGTGCAGGTTAGGTGGATTGGCCATGCTAAATTGCCCTTTAGTGTCAGGGGGATTAGCAGGGTAAATACTTGGGGTTACGGGGGTAGGGCCTGGGTGGGATTGTTGTTGGTGCAGACTCGATGGGCCGAATGGCCTCCTTCTGCACTGTAGGGAATCTATGATTCTGTGAAGTGTGTACTATTGACTGAGTGACCCTCAGTCAATCCCAACCCCATTCCGTCCAGGGGGAATAGTGCGTGGGAAATGTTAACATTCAAAAATGCTATAACTGGGTTCCAAACCATCAACTTTCCTGCTGTTTAAACCTTTAAGAATCCCAAAATCCGGATCCTCCAAAAGGCACTCAAAACACCACATCATCAGCATTGCGTTATACTATTAACTTGCTTTTTTAACATTCATTTTACAGGATGTGAGTGTCGCTGGCTAGACCAGCATTTATTGCCCATCCCTAATTGCCCCTCGAGAAGGTGGTGGTGAGCTGCCTCCTTGAACCGCTGCAGTCTACGTGGTGTAGGTACAGCCACAGTGCTGTTAGGGAGGGAATTCCAGGATTCTGACCCAGCGACAGTGAAGGAATGGCCGATATATTTCCAAGTCAGGATGGTGAGTGGGGAACTTGCAGGTGGTGGTGTTGCCATGTATCTGCTGCCCTTGTCCTTCTAGATGGTAGGGGTTTGGAAGGTTCTGTCGAAGGAGCCTTGGTGAGTTGCTGCAGTGCATTTTATAGATGGTACACACTGCTGCTACTGTGCGTCAGTGGTGGAGGGAGTGAATACACAAGAGGGTGGGTGAGGTGCCAATCAAACAGACTGCTTTGACCTGAAAGGTGTAGAATTTCTTGGGTGTTGTCAGAGCCTCATTCATCCAGGCAAGTGGGGAGTATTCCATCACACTCCTGACTTGTGCCTTGTAGATGGTGAACAGGCTTTGGGGAGTCAAGCGGTGAGTTATTCATTGCAGGATTCCCAGCCTCTGACCTGCTCTGGGAGCCACTGTATTTATGTGGCTGGATCCAGCTCAGTTTCTGGGCAATGGTGACCCCCAGGATGTTGACAGTGGAGGATTCAGCGATGATGTTGTCATTGAATGTCAAGGGGCAATGGTTAGCTCCTCTCTTGTTGGAGATGGTCATTTCCTGGCACTTCTGTAGCATGAATGTTATTTGCCACTTGTCAGCCCAAGCCTGGATATTGTCCAGGTCTTGCTGCATTTGGACATGAACCGCTTCCATCTGAGGAGTTACGAAATGGTAAACATTGTGCAATCATCAGCGAACATCCCCACTTCTGACCTTATGATGGAAGGAAGGTCATTGATGAAGCAGCTGAAGATGGTTGGGCCAAAGGCACTGCCCTGAGGGACTCCTGCAGAGATGTCCTGGAGCTGAGATGAGTGACGATTGGGGCAGTTCTGAGCCAAGGCGGTTCCAAGGCGGGAGATGCCAAATGGCCATGGTAGCTTTAAAGATTTGATGCTTGTGAGCTAGGTGGGAGAATATTGTTAACACAAACCACCACCGCCCCCCCCCACCCTCACCCCCACCTATCCCACACCACCCCCTCACCCCCCCCATCCTCCCCCCTCACCTGATCTCACTGGAACCCCCGAACCTGGGGGATTGTCCCGCTTTGGATCGAGCCTCAGAATTCTCATAGCCGCACTTGGCCAATGGGTCACACCGCCCGCCATGATTCCTCTGAAATAAAACCCCGGGGTTGTTTGGATGGACAATGTCACTGTGTTCTTGCTGCTCTTATCCCCCCCCCCCTTCCCATTTACGTGGAAGGGTGTCTGAAGACATCCTTCTCACCCAGAAGCTAAGACTCCCCGTCAGGATCCAGTGTTGATAGAATCAGCTCCCAAACCAAGAGAGCTGGCGCCACGGTTGAAGGGGAGTTAATGGTGAGGTTGGTAGGATTCTGTTTCTCTGCAGCCTAACTTTTGGAAGTGTTTATGTGCCCCACACAGAATCCAATCTGGTTCACACCTCGCTGTTCTAACGCTATAAACACAGATGTTTGCTTGAGATTTTTCAGCTGAGTGTAAACAGACTCGGAGCAGGAATTAACAGTTGGCTATGAGTGGATCACCTCAACATCCCATCCAACTGCACAAAACAAAGCGGAAGCGTACATTTCCGAAACAACCAGCAATGCAGACGGTGCTGGGAATTCACAGAGATCCGGTCAACATCTGAAGGAGATTCTGGCCAGAACAGACTGGGAAGACACTGAGTGAAGAAGTTTAAAGTTTATTTATTAGTGTCACAAGTAAGGCTTACATTAACACTGCAATGAAGTTATTGTGAAATTCCCCCAGTCGCCCACACTCCGGCGCCTGTTTGGGCACCTAACCAGCACGTCTTTCAGACTGTGGGAGGAAACCGGAGCACCCGGAGGAAACCCACGCAGACACGGGGAGAACGTGCAGACTCCACACAGACAGTGACCCAAGCCGAGAATTGAACCCGGGTCCCTGGCACTGTGAGGCAGCAGCGCTAACCACTGTGCCACCGTGCCACTGAACTGTGACCAGTCCAGACTGGGAACTCACCGACTGAAGAACAGTAGCCAGTTCAACAAGACTAACCGACTTCTCTTCTACTTTCTACAACTTG
Source organism: Mustelus asterias (assembly GCF_964213995.1). Classification (NCBI taxonomy): domain Eukaryota; kingdom Metazoa; phylum Chordata; class Chondrichthyes; order Carcharhiniformes; family Triakidae; genus Mustelus; species Mustelus asterias. The sequence continues at coordinate 7,318,282 of NC_135821.1, read as the reverse complement.
CATTTACACAGAGCCAGCAAAATGGCCCAATCTGCTTCCCAGGAGCATTGACGGATAGGATTTGTCACGCGGTCAGTGGGGAGGTATGGGGTGGGAATATTCTCAAGGAGGGGAGGGAGATGGAGGGGTTTCAGAAAGGAGTTCCAGACCTTACTGTCCAAAACAGCCAAAGGTACCGCCCCCAGTGGTGGGCAGCTGGAACTGGAGGAGGGAAAAACTCACCCGAGGGTTCTCGGGTTGGAGGAAGTTCCTGAGATATCGAAGGAGCAAGACAGTGGAATGGTTTGAAATCAAGATCAGAGGTTTCAGGGGTGATGGGTGAAAGGGTCTTGGTATGTGTTAGAATGTGGTGCGGGCAGAGGTTTGGACAAGACCTAGTTTACGTGCAGGATGTTCTGGCCACGCTCGCCCCAAGTACTGGAAAATCCCGCCCAAGGTCAACGGACCTTTGCATGGTCCGTGTCCCGCCCGCTAGCATTCCCGTGGCGGGCTGGAAAATTCCACCCTACAGACGGTGGGACGGGGGAGGTGGTCCAGAAGCGCATTCGAATCATTGAGTCTGGAGGTAGCGAACGCAAAGGTGAGAGTTTCAACAGCAGGTGAGCATTTATTGCCCATCCCTAATTGCCCCTTGAGAAGGTGGTGGTGAGCTGCCTTCTTGAACCGCTGCAGTCTCTGTGGTGTAGGTACACCCACAGTGCTGTTAGGGAGGAAGTTCCAGGATTTTGACCCAGCAACAGTGAAGGAACGGCCGATATATTTCCAAGTCAGGATGGCGAGTGACTTGGAGGGAAACCTCTGGGTGGTGGTGTTTCCATGTATCTGCTGCCCTTGTCCTTCTAGGTGGTAGAGGTTATCGGTTTGGAAGGTGCTGCCTAAGGAGCCTTGGTGAATTGCTGCAGTGCATCTTGGAGATGGTACACATGGCTGCCACATTGGTAGTTGAGGGAGTGAATGTTTGTGGATGTGGTGCCAATCAAGTGGGGCTGCTTTGTCCTGGATGGTGTCGAGCTTCTTGAGTGTTGTTGGAGCTGCACCCATCCAGGCAAGTGGGGAGTATTCCATCCCACTCCTGACTTGTGCCTTGTGGATGGTGGATAGGCTTTGGGGAGTCAGGAGGTGAGTTACTCACTGCAGGATTCCCAGCCTCTGACCTGTTCTTGCACAGTAAGAAGTTTAACAACACCAGGTTAAAGTCCAACAGGTTTATTTGGTAGCAAATGCCACTGGTGGCATTTGCTACCAAATAAACCTGTTGGACTTTAACCTGGTGTTAAACCTCTTACTGTGTTTACCCCAGTCCAACGCCGGCATCTCCACATCACGCCTGCTCTTGTAGCCACTGTATTTATATGGCTGGGTCCAGTTCAGTGTCTGGCCAATGGTAACCTCCAGGATGTTGGTATTGAGGCAGACACGGTGAGAGATGTGCACCGAAATGTATTTTTCCAGAATTTTCTGTTTAATTTGACCCGGATCTCGTTGGGTTTTCGCAAAGATGTAAAACAGACAGCTTATCAAAGATATTCACCAGAACGTATCCTTGTCCTTGAACTAAATCAATGAGGTGCTTTTCTCTAAAACATTTGTAATTGTGGACCACAATGCACTTCCTTCAGTAAATGCAGCGTAAAAATCAGGCTATTCTGCCCACCTTGCCCGTGCTGGTTCCTTGAAAGAGCTGTCCCATTAGTCCCATTAACTTGCTCCATAACCCAGCAAACCTTCCCTCCTCAAGCATTTATCCCTTTGGAAAGTCACGGTTGAATCTGTTTCCACCACCGTCCCAGGCAACATCTTCCACTTCATAACTCACTGTGTCAAAAAGCAAACACAATCCCCTCGCTTCTCCTCTGGTTCATATGTTTACCATCTTCAACCTGTTACCTTCTGCTAACTGAACTTCCTGCCCCTGGAAACATTTTCCCTCGATTTACCCGATTAAAGCCCTTCAAGATTTGGAATGCCTCGATTAAATCTCCCCCTCAACCTACTCTGCTCTAAGCAGAACAATACTTTAAATTAGGGGCGGCACGGTGGCACAGTGGTTAGCACTGCTGCCTCACAGCGCCAGGGATCTGGGTTCAATTCCCGGCTTGGGTCACTGTCTGTGCGGAGTCTGCACGTTCTCCCCGTGTCCACATGGGTTTCCTCCGGGTGCTCCGGTTTCCTCCCACAGTCCAAAGATGTGTAGGTTAGGTGGATTGGCCATGCTAAATTGCCCCTTAGAGTCCAAAGATGTGTAGGTTAGGAGGATTAGTGGGGTAAATGTGTGTGACTGAATGGATGGGGACTGGGTGGGGTGCTCTTTTGGAGAGTCGGTGTAGACCCGATGGGCTGAGTGGCCTCCTTCTGCACTGTGGGCAGCATGTGGCACAGTGGTTAGCACTGCTGCCTCACAGCGCCAGGCACCCGGGTTCAATTCCCGGCTTGGGTCACTGTCTGTGTGGAGTTTGCACGTTCTCCCCGTGTCTGCGTGGGTTTCCTCCGGGTGCTCCGGTTTCCTCCCACAGTCCGAAAGATGTGTGGGTTGGTTGGATGGTCCATGTTAAATTGTCCCTTAGTGTCAAAAGATGTGTAAGTTAGATGGATTGGCCACGCTAAATGTATGGGTTTATGGGAATAGGGCGGGGGAGAGGGCTTGGGTAAGATACTCTGTCAGAGTGTTGGTGCAGATTCGATGGGCCAAATGGCCTCTTTCTGCACTGTAGGGATGGTGTGATTTTAACTGGCAGGCTGTGTATTACCGGCTGGATGCCACAATCCATTTAGCCTCCAAATGTGGAGCCAGTGACAGACATTAAGGGAATATCTGCTCAGCGTACCAGAGCAACGCAAAATGAAGCAAGTTGGCTTCTTGCATCTTACTGGCCTGAACAAGATGGTTGCTGATTTGTACAGTCAGGGTTTCTCAGAGTGCAGCAGCGAGGTTTCAGCATTCCTTCGTTATCGGAACTCTGTCAAATGTTGGGGAGGATGGAGGGAGGAGAGAATGAATGTTTCCCTGTAAATCAGACAGCGCTGTGATGATTGGTGAATTACTACACTCTGGGGATAGTGGTTTGAATTTGCAGAGCCGCTTAACTTAATTAGACTTGGCCGGTGGCAATTGGTGCTTCTTGGTTTACGGATCTGTCCCTCACTGGGTAATGCACTGTCCTCGCGAGCTGGGGTTCAAGATCCAATCCAGAGATTGCAGCACATCATCCAGACCAACCCGCTCAGCGCAGTACTGAGGGAGTGCCACTCTGTCTGAGCTGCTGTCGTCCAACATCCATCTGTGGGGGAGGAGGGGTGGGAAGTGTAGGGGGTGGGGGTGTGTGTTGGCGGGGGGAAATGTAGGGGTGGGGGTGTGGGTTGGCGGGGGGGGAGGTGTAAGGGGTGGGGGTGTCGCTGGCTGGGTCAGCATTTATTGCCCTTCTCAGTTGCCCTTGTTCAGAGGGTAGTTGAGAGTCAACCACATTGCTGTGGCTCTGGAGTCACATGTAGGCCAGACCAGGTAAGGACGGCAGATTTCCTTCCTTAAAGGAACCAGATGGGTTTTTCTGACAATCGACAATGGTTTCATGGTCATCAGTAGATTCTTAATTCCAGATATTTTTTATTGAATTCAAATTCCACCATCTGCCGTGGCGGGATTCGAACCCGGGTCCCCAGAACATTAGCTGAGTTTCTGGATTCATAATCTAGCAATAATACCACTAGACCATCGCCTCCCTTAGCTGATCTGGAAGACGCTGCCTGAAAGAGCGGTGGAAGCAGATTCGATAAGAATTCTCAAGCGGGGAATTGGGTAAACACTTGAAAAATTAGCAGCTGGGAGTCGGACTAATTGGATGGGTCTTTCGAAGAGCTAGCACAGACATGATGATGGGCCAAACGGCCTCTTGCTGGTTTGCTTATTTCTATGAATGAGCAGTGTGCCTCCGCCTGCCCTTTGCTTTGTCCCTTGCTGCTGTACAATAGCTGGCGTTCTTGATGCTAAAAAGCAGTGTGACGGGTATGTGCGAGAGTGGCCCGGTCACTTGTCAAAATCAATGAAAAGTCAAAGGCCTGATCACTGAACACTCATAAGATGGCTGGCATTAGAAGTAATGTCAATCTGGAAATATAGTATGCAGAGTGCTTTCTAACCTGCAATATGCAAGAATCCCATTAGTGAATTGTCCTTCAGAAACCTCTTCCTCTGGGTCTGCTAGCAACATTGAACCGCTTTATTTCAGTCCTTCAATCAGGACTTGTATCTCCTGCCAAACGTTGATACTTCATCAGCTTTTCCTTGCATGCTTTCTCAAGAGACGAATCTCTGTCTCCATAACGACAGACCACCCCCACACTTCCCTCTCTATAGAACAAACACAAGGTTTCCTTCCATTACATCTCCAGAATGAATTGTCAAGACTTCTCATTCAGGTGCAGTTGTCTTGTGCTTGGTTTTCATAGAAGACAGGTTTAGTATCCTTATCTGAGAAAGGATGTCCTTGCTATAGAGGGAGTGCAGCGAAGGTTTACCAGGCTGATTCCTGGGATGGCAGGACCGTCATGTGAGGAGAGGCTAAGTGGGCGGCACGGTGGCACAGTGGTTAGCACTGCTGCCTCACAGCTCCAGGGACCTGGGTTCGATTCCTGGCTTGGGTCACAGTCTATGTGGCGTTTGCACATTCTCCCCGTTTCCGCTGGATGCTCCTGTTTCCTCCCACAGTCCAAAGATGTGCTGGTTAGGTGGATTGGCCACGCTAAATTGTCCCTTAGTGCCCTGGGATGTGTAGGTTAGATGGATTAGTGGGGTAAATGTGTGGGGTTGTGGGAATAGGGCCTGGGGTGGGTTTGTTGTCGGTGTGGACTCGATGGGCTGAATGACCTCCTTCTGCACTGTAGGGATTCTATAATTTTAAAGTTTATTTATTAGTCACAAGTAAGGTTTACATTAACACTGCAATGAAGTTACTGTGAAATTTCCCTAGTTGCCACACTCCGGCGCCTGTTCGGGTCAATGCACCCTAACCAGCACAGTCTTTCAGACTATGGGAGGAAACCAGAGAACCCGGAGGAAACCCATGCAGACACATTCTATAAATCGGTTAGGATTATATTCACTGGAGTTTAGAAGAGTGAGAGGGGATCTCATAGAAACTTATAAAATTCTAACAGGGTTAGACAGGGTAGATTCAGAAAGAATGTTCCCAATGGTGGGGGAATCCAGAACTAGGGGTCATAGTTTGAGGATAAGGGGTAAACCTTTTAGAACTGAGGTAAGGAGAAATTTCTTCACCCAGAGGGTGGTGAATGTGTGGAATTCACTCCCACAGAATGTAGTTGAGGCCAAAACATTGTCTGATTTCAAGAAGAAATTAGATATAGCTCTTGGGGCTAAAGGGATCAAGGGATATGGGGGGGGAAGGGGGATCAGGATATTGAATTTGATGATCAGCCATGATCAAAATGAATGGCGGAGCAGGCTCGATGGGCCGAATGGCCTCCTCCTGCTTCTAGTTTCTGTGTTTCTATGTTTCTAGGACAGTCTTAAAGAAGGAAGAAGTTGCATTTCTATAGCACCTTTCATGACCTCTGGACGTCCCAAAGCACTTACCAATGAAGTGCTTTTTGAAGTGAAGCTCTCTGTCACAATGTAGGAAACAGGAGTAGGCAGCAACTTTGCACAGACACCAATCAGATGAATGACCAGATAGTCTGGTTTAGGTGTTGGTTGAGGGATTATTATTGGCCAGGACACTATGGAGTGCTTCTTTGCTCTTTGACAGAGTGGCCATGGGATCTTTTACTTCCACCTGAGAGTGCAACAGCATCTGAAAAATAGCACCTCCAACTGTGCAGCACTCCCTCAGTACTGCACTGGGAGAGTCAGCCTATGTAACACGTCTCACCATTACCCCTTGCAACTTCTTATCCCAACATCCTTCACAAAATCAGCAATCATCTGGAATGTCTGGTGTTCTTTCTAATGCCACCCCACATCCATATAACCTCCCTCGGGAGTTTGTTTTTAAATTCTTTCATGGGATGTGGGTGTCGCTGGCTGGTCCAGCATAGATTGTCCATCCCTAATTATCCTTGAACTGAATGTCTCGCTCGGCCATTTCAGAGGATACTTAAGAGTCAACCACAGTGTTCTGGGGTCTGGAGTCACATGCAGGCCAGACCAGGTAAGGACGGCATAATGGAGGCAGCGGCCTAGTGGTATTATCGCTAGACTATTAATCCAGAAACTCAGCTAATGTTCTGGGGACCCGGGTTCGAATCCCGGCACGGCAGATGGTGGAATTTGAATTCAAATCTGGAATTAAGAATCTACTGATGACCATGAAACCATTGTCGGAAAAACCCATCTGGTTCTCTAATGTCCCTTTAGGGAAGGAAATCTGCCACCTTTACCCGGTCTGGCCTACATGTGACCCCAGAGCCACAGCAATGTGGTTGACTCTCAACTGCCCTCTGAAATGGCCAAGTGAGACACTCGGTATCAAGGGCGACTAGGGATGGGTAACAGATGCTGGCCAGCCAGCGACGCCCATGTCCCACGAATGACTAAAAGAAAAATATTCCTTCCCTAAAGGACATTAATGAACCAGATGGGTTTTTATGACAATTGACAATGCTTTCTTGGTTATCATTAGACTTTTAATTCCAGATTTTTATCGAATTCAAATCCCACCATCTGCCGTGGTGGGATTCGAACCTGGGTCCCAAAAGCATTACCCTGGCTCTCTGGATGACTAGTCCAGTGTGCCACTGTGTCACTTTATGCATGAGCTAATGTTGCTTTTCAGTTTTATAACGTGGGCGTTGGTGGCAAGGCGGGTATCCCTTGCCCATCCCCTATTTACAAAGCAGATACTGGCTGAGCCTCCTGAACGGCCACAGTCCTTGTGGTGAAGATGTAACTCTTTGTAGCGCTTTGGTATAGCGTTTGGCCACTTCGGAAGCCAGTTAAGGGTCAACCATATTGTTGTGAATCTGGAACCAAACACAGCTGTGGAGATGTTGGCGTTGGACTGGGGTGGGCACAGTAAGAAGTCTCACAACACCAGGTTAAAGTCCAACAGTCCACTCAGGCGAGTGAAGAGTTATGTTAGGGTTAGGGTTAGGGTTAGAGTGAAGAAGGAACGACACTCCCAAAGCTTGTGCTACCAAATAAACCTGTTGGACTTTAACCTGGTGTTGTGAGACTTCTTACTGTTGGACTTTAACCTGGTGTTGTGAGACTTCTTACTGGCGGCACGGTAGCACAGTGGTTAGCACTGCTGCTTCACAGCTCCAGGGTCCTGGGTTCGATTCCCGGCTCGGGTCGCTATCTGTGTGGAGTTTGCACATTCTCCTCGTGTCTGCGTGGGTTTCCTCCGGGTGCTCCGGTTTCCTCCCACAGTCCAAAGATGTGCGGGTTAGGTTGATTGGCCAGGTTAAAAATTGCCCCTTAGAGTCCTGGGATGTGTAGGTTAGAGGGATTAGCGGGTAAATATGTGGGGGTAGGGCCTGGGTGGGATTGTGGTCGGTGCAGACTCGATGGGCCGAATGGCCTCCTTCTGTACTGTAGGGTTTCTATGATTCTACTGTACCAAACACAGAGCAAGGCTGGTTAAGCTCAGAGGATTTCCTTCCCGATGGGACGACTGCAAATTCTCGGACCGACATGGCGAGAAGTGAACTCACATGTTCTGGATTACTAACGGTGAGTATAGTCGCTGTAACCTCCAGTTAGGCATGAAGCAGAACCAGGCAAGACATTGAGACTGTTTAAACTGTCCTTTCTTGAGGAAGGATGTGGTGGCATTGGAGGCAGTTCAGAGGAGATTGATCCGGGGATGAAAGGGTTTTTAAAAATTCATTCGTGGGGCATGGGCGTCGCTGGATGTCCAACATTTATTGCCCATCCCTAGTTGCCCCGAGGGCAGTTGAGAGTCAACCGCGTTGACGTATCAGGAGAGATTAATCAGTTTGGGTTTGTACCCACTGGAGTTTAGAAGGACGAGAGGGGATCTGATCGAGGGATATAAAATACTAAAAGGGATTGATAAAGGAAATGTAGACCAAATGTTTCCCCTTTGGGACAATCTCGAACAAGAGGTCACAGGTATAGGTTGAGAGGCGGTAGATTTAAAACTGAGATGAGGAGGAACTACTTCTCGCAGAGGGTGGTGAATTTGTGGAACTCGCTGCCCCATCGCGCGGTGGAGTCTGAATCATTAAATGGTTTCAAGAAGGAGATGGATATATTTCTGATAATGAACGGGTTAAAGGGATATGGGGAACAGGGGGGGAGGTGGGTTTGAGACCAGGGAGAGATCAGCCATGATCTGATTGAATGGCGGAGCAGGCTCGAAGGACTGAATTGCCTCCTTCTGCTCCTAATTCCTTTGTTCCTATTCTGCCAAAGAATACTTTTCACCAAGTAGCGCCAGCTGTTTTTCTTGGAACACACGGAACGGGGAACGCTTCATGAAGGGATACAGCACAGAAAGGATTCATCCCATCATTCCCCAGTGTGCGTTTGGAAAGGATTTGATCGAGTTGGTTAAAATTATGAGTGGTTTTGGGCGGAGCAAATAAAGAACAGCCAAGAGCTGAGTTTTGATTTGATTTATTATTGTCACATGTCAATAAAAAGTAGCTGGAATTAAGAATCTACTGATGACCATGAAACCATTGTCAATTCGGAAAAAACCCATCTGGTTTGCTAATGTCCTTTAGGGAAGGAAATCTGCCATCCTTACCCGGTCTGGCCGACATGTGACTCCAGAGCCACAGCAATGTGGTTGACTCTCAACTGCCCTCTGAAATGGCCGAGTGAGACACGCTGTATCAATCGCTACAAATCTCAACAAAGAAATGAAACTGGATGGACCACTTGGCATCGACCTAGAGACCGGAAAAGACAATGGCAAAGCAAATCCCTGTCGGACCACCATCTGCAAGTTCCCCTCCAGGCCGCTCGCCATCCTGACTTGGAAATATATCGGCCGTTCCTTTGCAGTCACTGGGTCAAAATCCTGGAATTCCCTCCCTAACGGGTCAACCCACAGCACGTGGACTGCAGCGATTCAAGGTGGCAGCTCACCACCACCTCCTCAAGGGGCAACTAGGGATGGGCAATAAATGCTGGTCGAGCCAGCGACGCCCATGTCCCACAAATGAATAAAATATATGTATTAGTATACAGTGAAAAGTATTGTTTCTTGCGCGCTATACAGACAAAGCATACCGTTCATAGAGAAGGAAAGGAGAGGGTGCAGAATGTAGTGTTACGGTCTTAGCTAGGGTGGATAACTGGAGGTGATATGAGGGAAAATTATTTTAAACAACAAGTGGTTAGGATTTGGAACGCACCATCCGATAGGATCCAGCGATCACCTGCAAAAGGAAAATGGATATATACGTGAAGGATCAGTTTAAAGTTTATTTATTAATCACAAGTAGGCTTACGTTAACACTGCAATGAAATTACTGTGAAAATCCCCTCGTCGCCACACTCCGGCGCCTGTTCGGGTACATTGAGGGAGAATTTAGCACGGCCAATGCACCTAATCAGCATGTTATCAAGAGGCGGCTGGATATAGCACTTGGGGCGAATGGGATCAAAGGTTATGGGGAGAAAGCAGGATTAGGCTATTGAGCTGGACGATCAGCGATGATCGTAATGAATGGCGGAGCAGGGCCAAATGGCCTCCTCCTGCTCCTATCTCCTCTGTCTCTATTTGTTTCTATGTCTTTCGGACTGTGGGAGGAAACCGGAGCTCCCGGAGGAAACCCACGCAGACACGGGGAGAACGTGCAAACTCCACACAAACAGTGACCCAAGCCGGGATTCGAACCCGGGTCCCTGGTGCTGTGAGGCAGCGGTGCTAACCCACTGTGCCACCATGCCGCCCCATGTTTTGAAGAGCTTGACCTTCAGTGTTGGTTTTACAGAAGCCGTTTCCAAATCCTCCCAATTCCTCCTTCAATCAATCTGTGGGGTGACTTTGTAACGAGAATTCCCCCACCCCACTGCTGAACCTCCATCGCATTCTCCTTGCTTTTCATTCGCATTTGGCGCTGGGATCCTTGAAACTGCAAACATTACTGAACGTCTATCGAATGGACGTTTTGTACAAGTATACTTCATGTTGCACTTAATGCCTCTACTGAGAAAACTCCAAATTCTGTTGCTGTTTTTATGCCTTTATCTCCTTTTCAGGAAATGTGAATGGTTAACTCTCTGCCTAATCCACATCTATCATCCTCTTTTGACCCTGGCTTCTGTCCCAGATTGTATTACCTCAGACTTATCTATAATAAATTGCATCTGTCATCAATCTACTAACACCCCCCCTCCCCTACCCGATGTTTGTCACACCTTTTCATAGAAACCTACAGTGCAGAAGGAGGCCATTTGCCCATCGGGTCTGTACCAACCACAATCCCACCCAGGCCCTATCCCTGTAACCCCATGTATTTAACATGCTAGTCCCCCCCGATACTAAGGGGCAATTTAGCATGGCCAATCCACCTAACCTCTACATCTTTGGACAGTAAGGGGCAATTTAGCATGGCCAATCCACCTAACCTCTACATCTTTGGACACTAAGGGGCAATTTAGCATGGCCAATCCACCTAACCTCTACATCTTTGACACTAAGGGGCAATTTAGCATGGCCAATCCACCTAACCTCTACATCTTTGGACACTAAGGGGCAATTTAGCATGGCCAATCCACCCAACCTCTACATCTTTGGACACGAAGGGGCAATTTAGCATGGCCAATCCACCTAACCATAAGATCATAAGACCATAAGACATAGGAGCAGAATTAGGCCACTCGGCCCATCGAGTCTGCTCCGCCATTCAATCATGGCTGATATTTTTCTCATCCCCATTCTCCTACCTTTTCCCCATAACCCCTGATCTCCTTATTAATCAAGAACCTATCTATCTCTGTCTTAAAGACACTCAATGACCCGGCCTCCACAGCCTTCTGCGGCAAAAAGTTCCATAGATTCACCACTCTCTGGCTGGAGAAATTCCTCCTCATCTCTGCTTTAAAGGATCGTCCCTTTAGCCTGAGGTTGTGCCCTCTGGTTCTAGTTTTTCCTACTAGTGGAAACATCCTCTCCACGTCCACTCTATCCAGGCCTCACAGTATCCTGTAAGTTTCGATAAGATCCCCCTTCATCCTTCTAAACTCCAACGAGTACAGACCCAGAATCCTCAACCTTTCCTCATATGAGAAGCTCTTCATTCCAGGGACCATTCTTGTGAACCTCCTCTGAACCTTTCCAAGGCCAGCACATCCTTCCTTAGTTATGGGGCCCAAAACTGCTCACAATACTCCAAATGGGGTCTGACCAGAGCCTTATACAGCCTCTACATCTACCTCTAGGACATGAAAGGGCAATTTAGCATGGTCAATCCACCTAACCTGCACATCTTTGGACACAAAAGGGCAATTTAGCATGGCCAATCCACCTAACCCACACATCTTTGGACACTAAGGGGCAATTTAACATGGCCAATCCACACTAACCTGCACATCTTTGGAGTGTGGGAGGAAACCGGAGCACCCGGAGGAAACCCACGCAGACACGGGGAGAATGTGCAGACTCCACACAGACAGTGACCTGAGCCGGGAATCGAACTCAGGTCCCTGGCGCTGTGAGGCAGCAATGCTAACCACTGTGCCACCGTGCCACCCAGAATTGCAAAACCCATTTGTGTGTCATTGGAAATAGCCGCTCTATTATAGATCCACATAGCCAAGGACAAGAAGGGGCCAGAACGCTAATACCCTACGGTGCAGCCCAGTTCTCCACTTCAGTGAACACCGATTTATCCAAATTCATTGTTCTCTAGTTGCCAAATTATTTACAATCTGCGATTCCACATTTCTTCATCAAGCCGATGCCAGTCTTCAGTGAGAAGCCCTCTCAAACATCTCCCCAGCACTCAATGTTCTCCACCTACAGCATTCATTTGACTCAGTCGCCTCTTCAAAGAGGTTACTTTCTTATTATTCTTTCATGGGCCATGGGCGTCGCTGGCTGGGCCAGCATTTATTGTCCATCCCTAATTTCCCTTGAGAGCAGTTGAGAGTCAACCACATTGCAGTGGGTCTGGAGTCACATGTAGGCCAGACCGGGTAAGGACGGCAGATTTCCTTCCCTAAAGGAACATTAGTGAATCAGATGGGTTTTACTGACACAGTGGCACCGCTGCCTCACATCACCAGGGACCCGGGTTCAATTCCGGCCTCGGGTCACTGTCTGTGAGGAGTCTGCACGCTCTCCCCGTGTCTGCGTGGGTTTCCTCCGGGTGCTCCGGTTTCCTCCCACAGTCCAAAGATGTGCGGGTTACTAAGGGACAATTTAGCATGGTCAATCCACCTAACCTTAGGTGTCCTAATCTTCTATTTGTTTTACCACCATGCTAAATTGTCCCTTAATGTCCAAAGATTTGAGGGTTAGGTGGATTGGCCATGCTAAATTGTCCCTTATTGTCCAAAGATGTGCAGGTTAGGTGGATTGGCCATGCTAAACTGTCCCTTTGTGTCAGGGGGAATAGCAGGGTAAATGCATGGGGTTACAGGGATAGGGCCTGGATGTTGTCAGTGCAGGCTTGATGGGCAGAATGGCCTCCTTCTGCGCTGTAGGGATTCTCTGAATCTTGACTGTGATCATTTGGTTTCTCAATAAAAGCAATTTCAATTTTTATTTCTGATATTTAGAAGCAGTAAGAGTTTGGAATTTGATTTGCTGCCTGTATTAAGACAGTACCTGCTAAAACTATACATAAATTCATTAAAACAAACAGATTTTCACATGTTGGGAGCTCACCATTCCCCAGGTGTAACATTCGAGGAACCTGATCGACTCATTTGAATTTAAAAGTGATGTTCTTTTGAATCTGACTAAGTTGCCACGAGAAGTTTGTTTTTGGATCTCCCGCAGCTTTTGCTTTAATTCAACCCCTCGCTCTTCGATCTTTCTGGTCTTTGTCACGTGTTGGGTGTAACACTAAACCGAAACTCCAATCCAACCTCTCCTCCAACAGTTCACTCGAGCCCGGATAGTCTGAGGCCAAATCCAAGAAATACAAAGCTCAACGCATCCCGGAAATCCATGGCGAGAGGGACTTAAAAAAGAATTCCTGGCTCGGGTCCGAGGATTCAGCCAGGGAAGTGGCAAATGTCCCACATCCATACCAACATATTAGAATCATAGCACCCTACAGTGCAGAAGGAGGCCATTTGGCCCATTGAGTCTGCACTGATCGCAATCCCACCCAGGCCCTATTCCCGCAACCCCACGCATTATACCCAGCTAGTCCCCCCGACACTAAGGGGCAATTCAGCATGGCCAATCCACCTAACCCGCACCTCTTTGGAGTGTGGGAGGAAACCCATGCAGACACAGGGAGAACGTGCAAACTCCACACAGACAGTGACCCAAGGCCGGAATTGAACCTGGGACCCTGGTGCTGCGAGGCAGCAGTGCTAACCACTGTGCCACCGCGCTGCCCCATTATATTTTACCAATTTATATATCACCAATGGAATGGCACACAATCTCCAACTGTGAGGGATGGACTCGCTGTTTATTCGACATAATCTACAGGTGGTCGTGTCGGACGCGCACTGGTAAACAGCACTGAGATAAAGGAACCAGAAAGAGAGAGGGGCCTGGGAGGTAAACTGAACAAACCCATTGGTACTCCCTCATGAATGGCTCACTTGGTGGCACAGTGGTTAGCGCTGCTGCCTCACAGCACCAGGGACCTGGGTTCGATTCCCGGCTCGGGTCACTGTCTGTGGGGAGTTTGCACGTTCTCCCCGTGTCTGCGTGGGTTTCCTCCGGGTGCTCCGGTTTCCTCCCACATCCCAAAGATGTGCGGGTTAGGTGGATTGGCCGTGCCAAATTAACACTTAGTGTCGGAGAGACTAGCTAGGGTAAATGCATGGGGTTATGGGGATAGGGCATGGGTGGGATTGTGGTCGGTGCAGACTCGATGGGCCGAATGGCCTCCTTCTGCACTGTAAGATCCTAAGAGGAGAGATAGGATCAGGGATAGGCTATTCAGCCCCTCAAGCCTGTCCCACCATTGTCGATTATGGGAAAAACCCATCTGGTTCACTAATGTCCTTTAGGGAAGGAAATCTGCCGTCCTTACCCGGTCTGGCCTACATGTGACTCCAGAGCCACAGCAATGGGATTGTCCTTCAGGCAACTAGGGATGGGCAATAAATGCTGGCCCAGCCAGCGACGCCCATGTCCCATGAATGAATAAAATAAAAACTCTAAGAGCTTGCTATTGAAGCTGGTCAGTCCACCTGACCCTCACATCTTTGGACATTAAGGGACAATTTAGCATGGCCAATCCACCTAACCTACACATCTTTGGACATTAAAGGACAATTTAGCAGGTCTGACAGCATCTGTGGACAGAGAATAGAACCAAAGTTTCGAGTCTGGATGACCCTTCCGCCTAACCTACACATCTTTGGACTGAGGGAGGAAACCGGAGCACCTGGAGGAAACCCACACAGACACGGGGAGAATGTGCAAACTCCACACAGACAGTGACCCAGGCCGGGAATCGAACCCGGATCCCTGGCGCTGTGAGGCAGGAGTGCTAACCACCGTGCCGCCGTGCCACCTTCCGACGTACCACCAACTCGAGAACAGCTTCTTCCCTGTTTCCATCATACTTTTAAATGGACCTACCTTGCATTAAGTTGATCTTTCTCTACACCCTAGCTATGACTGTAACACTACATTCTGCACTCTCTCCTTTCCTTCTCCCCTATGTACTCAATGAACGGTATGCTTTGTCTGTACAGGAAGAAACAATACTTTGCACTATATACTAATACATGTGACAATAAATCAAATCAAAGCAAATCAGATGAAATCCAGTCAGTAAATTAAAAATCCACTTGAAATCCGGTCATCGGCAAATAATCGTCTCATTTCAGGATTGTATCTCTGACAATACAGCACCTGCTGCAGTTCTGCAAGGAAGCCTGTCTAAATTAACCCCCAAAGTGGAACTTGAAGAGAATTACTGAAGTATTTTTGCCCTTGAACAAATGGCAGAGTTTATCTCGGAATCGAAGCTTTTAAACTGCATACTTTTTGGCGGGTCATTAAACCTCAGCTTGTCGTTTCTCTGTCTTCAAACCTATCAATTAATTTAAGTATAATCAGGTTTAAATGGTTAAGGTAATTTTGCTAACTTACAACTCAAACAGCTACATAATATTTTAATTCATTTACAGGGTGCAGACTGCAAGGCCAGTGTTTTCTGCCCCTTTCTGATTAACCTTGCGACGGTGATGGTCCAGCCACTGTCTTGAATACAGCTATCGTAGATTGTGTTCTCATCATAGAATCCCTACACTGCAGAAACAGGCCATTCAGCCCATCCAGTCTGCACTGACTCCCTGACAGAGTATCCCACCCAGATCTTATCCCCGTAACTCCACGTATTTTCTTCGCTAATCTCTCTAACCTACACACCTTGGGACACTAAGGGGCAGTTTAGCATGGCCAGTCCACCTAACCTACACACCTTGGGACACTAAGGAGCAATTTAGCATGGCCAATCCACCTAACCTGCGCATCTTTGGACTGTGGGAGGAAACCGGAGCATCCGGAGGAAACCCGCGCAGATTCAGAGAGAACGTGCAAACTCCACACACACAGCGACCCGAGGTCGGAATTGAACCCGGGGTCCCTGGCGCTGTGAGGCAGCAGTGCTAACCCACTGTGCCACACTGAGTGCTGGGCTGCACTATTTCAGAGTGCAATAAGAGTCAACCACACCCTGAAGTGATATGTAGGCCAGACTGAGTTGGGGCAACAAATTCTCTGCCTTCAAGGACTTTAGTGGATGAGATGGAGTTTTATGACAATCTAACAGTTTGATCGTACAGTTTACATGAGCATTTGTAGATGTTCTAGTGACAATAGATTTTTATTCCAGATTCATTTCTTAAATTCCACGGTGATGTAGCAGGATTTGAACTCACATCTTTAGTCCAGACCTCGAGGTACTTGTCCAGTAACATAAGCACTTTGCTACTGTACCCCTGACATTGAGAGTTACTGAATGGTCTTACAGGTTGTCCTGTGAAAGTGAGGCAGGTGGTGGAATAAAAAATATCTGGAATTAAGAATCTATTGATGACCATGAAACCATTGTTGGAAAAACCCATCTGGTTCACTAATGTCCTTTAGGGAAGGAAATCTGCCGCCCTTACCCGGTCTGGCCTACATGTGACTCCAGAACCACAGCAATGTGGTTAACTCTTAAATGCCCACACGGATGGGCAATAAATGCCGGCCCAGCCAGCGACGCCCACGTCCCACCAATGAGTAACGATTGCTGGAGACACAGGGAAGAGCTATATTGGTTGCGTGAGGAGTACCGCAATGCTGGCATAGTGGGAAAGAGTTAGAATTGGACAATATTCTGAAACCTCCTCCAGCCTTGCAACCCTCCGAGATCTTTGCCTCTCTCTAATCCTAGCCTCTTGTGCGTTCACCACTCCCTTTGACCCTATGCCCACACCCGATCATTGGCAATTGTGCCTTCATTTTGTTTTTGATTCGTTGGTGGGCGTCGCTGGCTGAGCCAGCATTTATTGCCCATCCCTGAGGGCAGTTGAGAGTCAACCACATTGCTGTGGCTCTGGAGCCACATGTAGGCCAGGCCGGGTAAGGACGGCAGATTTCCTTCCCTAAAGGGACGTTAGTGAACCAGATGGGTTTTTCCGGCAATGGTTTCATGGTCATCAGTAGATTCTTAATTCCAGATTTTTTTATTATTGAATTCAAATTCCACTATCTGCCGTGGTGGGATTCGAACCCAGGTCCCCAAAGCATTACTCTGGATTCAAAGTCCAACGACAATACCACTACGCCGCCACCTCCCCTGTTTAACCCCACATTCTGGGATTTCCTCCCCAAAACCCTCGACCTCTCCATGACATACCCCTCACCAGGTCACTGTCTGTGCGGAGTCTGCACGTTCTCCCCGTGTCTGCGTGGGTCTCCTCCGGGTGCTCTGGTTTGCTCCCACAGTCCGAAAGACATGCTGGTTAGGTGCATTGGCCGCGCTAAATTCTCCCTCAGTGTAACTGAACAGGCGACTAGGGGATTTTCACAGTAACTTCATTGCAGTGTTAATGTAAGCCTACTTGTGACGCCAATAAATAAGCTTAACTTAAAACATTGTTTAAAACCTAACCCAAGGTAGGTTTGGCAGCACGTTGGCGCAGTGGTTAGCACTACTGCCTCACAGTGCCAGGGACCCGGGTTCAATTCCAGCCTCGGGTCACTGTCTGTGTGGAGTCTGCACGTTCTCCCCGTGTCTGCGTGGGTTTCCTCCGGGTGCTCCGGTTTCCTTCCACACTCCAAAGGTGTGCGGGTTAAGTTGATTGGCCGTGCTAAATTGACCGTTGGTGTCAGGGGGATTAGCAGGGTAAAATGCGTGGGGTTGCAGGAATAGGGCCTGGGTGGGATTGTGGTCGGTGCAGACTCGATGGGCCGAATGGCCTCCTCTTGTACTGTAGGGACTCAATGATTCTATTGATCTGTCCTTGCATCTCCTCCTTTGGCTTGGTGTCATAACATCCGCATCAAGCACCTCGGGCCTGAGCGGGACATTCTTTCAGAGAATTGGTGCAGACTCGATGGGCCGAACGGCCTCCTCCTACATCGCAGGGATTCTCAGGTTCTATGATGATGACTCTTAATTTCAGCACAAAGGGTTTCCTGGGGCAGGGGGAGTGGGGCTGCAGCTCAGAAAGAGCCAGACAAGAAAGGTGGGAGACTGTGACAGCAATAATATCAAAACATTGTAGCAACATCTTGCATTTATATGATGTCTTTAACAGAGTAAACCATCCCTAGCCGTACAGGAGTGTAATTAGAGTCAAATGAAAACTGAGTAACGCCAGAATATCATGAAACTCGCACTCAAAGAGTTAAAGACTTTTAAGGTTACTTGTGTTTATCAAGATTGGGATGGATGGACTTTTGAATCTAAAGAGAATGAAGCAATATGGGGACAGTGCAGCAGGGTGGAACTGAGCTAACCAACCACAGCGACAATAATCTCTCCCTCAATGTAAGTAAAACGAAGGAGCCATCGACTTCAGGAAGCGTGGAGGAGAACATGTCCCTGTCTACAGCAATGGGGATGAAGTGGAAATGGTCGAGAGCTTCAAGTTTTTAGGTGTCCAGATCACCAATAAGCGTCAACCACACCCTGAAGTGATATGTAGGCCAGACTGAGTTGGGGCAACAGATTTTCTGCCTTAAAGGGCATTAGTGGGTGAGATGGAGTTTTATGACAATCTAACAGTTTGATCGTACAGTTTACCTGAGCATTTGTAGATGTTCTAGTGACAATAGATTTTTATTCCAGATTCATTTCTTAAATTCCACGGTGATGTAGCAGGATTTGAACTCACATCTTTAGTCCAGACCTCGAGGTACTTGTCCAGTAACATAAGCACTTTGCTACTGTACCCCTGACATTGAGAGTTACTGAATGGTCTTACAGGTTGTCCTGTGAAAGTGAGGCAGGTGGTGGAATTTGAATTCAATAAAAAATATCTGGAATTAAGAATCTACTGATGACCATGAAACCATTGTCGATTTCGGAAAAACCCATCTGGTTCACTAATGTCCTTTAGGGAAGGAAATCTGCCGCCCTTACCTGGTCTGGCCTACATGTGACTCCACATGTCCTGGTCCTGGTCCCCCCATGCTGACACTATAGTTAAGAAAGCCCCACCAACGCCTCAGAAGACTAAGGAAATTTGGCATGTCCGCTACAACTAGAACCATAGAACCATAGAAAATTACAGCTCAGAAACAGGCCTTTTGGCCCTTCTTGTCTGTGCCAAACCATTTTATGCCTAGTCCCACTGACCTGCAATAGAACCATAGAAAATTACATCTCACCAACTTTTACTGAAGCACCATAGAAAGCATTCCTTTCTGGTTGTATCACAGCTTGGTATGGCTCCTGCTCTGCCCAAGACCTCAAAAAACTACACAGGGTTGTGAAGGGAGTCTAGTCCATCACACAAACCAGTCTCCCATCCATTGACATCGAAAGGTCTGCCACCTTTCACGTGCCGCTCTTTCTGAGCTGCAGCCCCACTCCCCCTGCCCCAGGAAACCCTTTGTGCTGAAATTAAGAGTCATCATCATAGAACCTGAGAATCCCTACGATGCAGGAGGAGGCCGTTCGGCCCATCGAGTCTGCACCGATTCTCCGAAAGAATGTCCCGCTCAGGCCCGAGGTGCTTGATGCGGATGTTATGACACCAAGCCAAAGGAGGAGATGCAAGGGCAGATCGGTAGAATCATAGACACTTCCCGCTGCCTTGGAAAAGCAGCCAGCGTAATCAAGGATCCCACGCATCCCGGACGTTCTCTCTTCCACCTTCCAAGATACAAAAGTCTGAGGTCACGTATCAACCAACTCAAGAACAGCTTCTTCCAACTCAAGAACAGCTTCTTCCCTGCTGCTGTCAGACTTTTGAATGGACCTACCTCGCATTAAGTTGATCTTTCTCTACACCCTAGCTATGACTGTGACACTACGTTCTGAACTCTCTCCTTTCCTTCTCTCCTATGTACTCTATGAATGGTATGCTTTGTCTGCATAGCACACAAGAAACAATACTTTTCACTGCATCCCAATACATGACAATAATAAATCAAATCAAATCAAATCAAATGATTGATTAAATTCACCATAATTACATTCACTAAATGCAGATTCGAACGACTGAACAACTGACTCTTGCTCCTTTTTCTTGTGTTCCAGATTAAAGAGCATCCAATGACACCAATAATCCTGCGTCTGCAATGTCTGACCACTGTCTCTTCTCACTCTCTTGCACCGGGGGTTTTATGTGTTGAAGGTGCTGATGCGAGACGCAGCCATTTTATTTTGCGTGTTGTCTGTGGTCCTCTCCGTGGGAGCAGGATGTTCACAGCCGGTCCCAGCACCACCTGGACTTGGTTCAGAACGGTTTCTCTCAGCTTGCCTCTGGCCAGCTGTTTGACAAAATGATCTGCTGGATCGGCAGGGGTTCGGTGACAAAGAGAAATGTCTTCCTCTGGATCGCTGAGGATCGCGTGACAACTCAGCCGAGTATACTGGAAAATTCAGTTGCCACTGGCTACAGCTTACCTCGTGTGTGTGTGTGTGTGTATCTATGTGTGTGTGTGTATCTATGTGTGTGCGTGTGTGTGAATCTGTGTGTGTGTGTGTATCTATGTGTGTCTGTATGTGTATCTATGTCTGTGTGTGTCTATGTGTGTGTGTGTATGTGTGTGTGTATCTTTGTGTGTGTGTGTGTCTATGTGTGTGTGTGTATCTTTGTGTGTGTGTATCTATGTCTGTGTGTGTGTGTGTCTATGTGTGTGTGTGTCTGTGGGTGTGTATCTATGTGTGTGTGTGTCTATGAGTGTGTGTGTATCTTTGTGTGTGTGTATCTATGTCTGTGTGTGTGTCTATGTGTGTGTGTGTATCTATGTGTGTGTGTGTGTGTGTATCTGAGTGTGTGTATCTATGTGTGTGTGTGTATCTATGTGTGTGTGTGTATCTGTGTGTGTGTGTGCGTGTGTGTGTGTGTATCTGAGTGTGTGTATCTATGTGTGTGTGTGTATCTATGTGTGTGTGTGTGTGCGTGTGTGTGTGTGTGTATCTGAGTGTGTGGGTCTAAGGCACTCTATGTAATATCTCACCTTTGCGTAAGTGTTAAAGCAACAGATGGAGAAGGTTGAGTTGGATTTTTTCACATATTTCAGCCAAAACACACAGAGCGTTTCCTTAAACTGAAACCTGATGATGTGAGGGTTCAGGGAACTGGAGACGAATTAATTACTGGGCCTGAATATGGTGCTCTTTCAGAGGGTCAGTGCAGAATTGATGGGCCGAATGGCCTCTTCAGCACCGTATAGATAAAAATAGGGAATAATAGATTTAATTATTCATATATACAGAATTAAAGAAACTGAGAATGATTTCTTATAGGATTATTAGATCCCCAAAAGGGATTCATTATAGAGACTAATGGATACCAGGGAGAGATTTATATACGGGATAATTAATACACCATGGGGTTTTATACAGGAAATAATGGATACCTAGGGGTGAATTATATTGGAAATTATCGATCCTCCGGAGGGAATTATTACAGAGAATAGCAGATACGTACTACAGAGGCCTGGGCACACAACCCAGGCTGACACACCCAGGGCAGTGCTGAGGGAGTGCTGCACTGCCAGGGTGCCCACTTTCTGATGAGTTGTTCCGTCCGCCTTCTCAAAAGGATGCAAACGCTCCCACAGGCACGATCGCACAGAAAGCGTCTCTCTGGTGCCCGGGGTGATATTTACTCCTCAATCACCTTCCCACGGAAAAGACGGGCAGCCTGGTCGTTTTAGCATCTGACTTTGTGGGATCTTGCTGTGCATGACTTGCCCGTCGCGCTTCCCCCATAACTGACTTGATTTGATTCATTATTGTCACGTGTAGCGGGATACAGTGAAAAGTATTGTCCCCTGCGCGCTGTACAGACAAAGCATATCGTTCATAGAGTACAAAGGGGAGAAGGAAAGGAGAGGGTGCAGAATGTAAAACCTGGGGTGAAAGGGCGTGCAGAGTGACAGTGGTCAGACATTGCAGACGCAGGATTATTGGTGTCATTGGATGCTCTTTAGTCTGGAACACTAGAAAAAGGAGCAGGATTCAGTCATTCGAATCTGCTTTGCTGTTGATTTGATTTGATTTGATTTATTATTGTCACATGTATTAACATACAGTGAAAAGTATTGTTTCTTGCGTTCTGTACAGACAAAGCTTACCGTTCACAGAGAAGGAAAGGAGAGAGTGCAGAATGTGGTGTTACAGTCATAGCTAGGGTGTAGAGAAAGATCAACTTAATGCGAGGTAGGTCCATTCAAAAGTCTGACAGCAGCAGGGAAGAAGCTGTTCTTGAGTCGGTCGGTACGTGACCTCAGACTTTTGTATCTTTTTCCCGACGGAAGAAGGTGGAAGAGAGAATGTCCAGGGTGCGTGGGGGTCCTTGATTATGCTGGTTGCTTTTCCCGAGGCAGCGGGAAGTGTAGACAGAGTCAATGGATGGGAGGCTGGGTTTGTGTGATGGACTGGGCTACATTCACGACCTTTCCCGCATAACGAAAGTGATTACATTTCACAAAGTGTTTCAGCGGCCTGTACGCACTTTGGGAGGCCCTGCTGTGGGGGAAGGCGCTATAAAAATGCAAATTATTTCATGCTGCAAGTGATGGAATGTTCCCAAGGGGGTGAAAGATCTTTCTAGAATGCAAATTCCAAGCCGGGTGTCCTGATCCAATAGAAATGTGCCAGAAATGTGGCCATCTGCAATGATCTTTTGTCCAATAACAGCATTGTATCTGAGGAGGTCTTCATGTTGTAGTTTTAGTTTCGTTTATTTATTAATCATAAGTAAGGCTTACATTAACACTGCAATGAAGTTACTGTGAAATTCCCCTAGTCGCCACACTCCGGGTGCCTGTTCGGGTAACACTGAGGGAGAATTTAGCACAGCCAATGCACCCCTAACCAGCACATCTTTCAGACTGTGGGAGGAAACCGGAGCACCCGGAGGAAACCCACGCAGACACGGGGAGAACATGCAGACTCCACACAGACAGTGACCCGGGGTCGGAATTGAACCCGGGTCCCTGGCGCTGTGGAGCAGCAGCGCTGACCACTGTGCCACCGTGCCGTGTACTTGCGGCTCCTGTGGTTTGCGGAGCGGGATGATGTAAGCGCCTGTTTATTGCTCTGGAGTCCTGGCGATTCCCCTCCAGTGTCAGTGCGGGAGGTGTATTTGAGCTGGAGTGTGAGTCTGGTTGGTGATAGGCCAGGCACAGGACAGGCCCAGACTCAGAATGTGACCAGCTTGGTCTTTTAAACAGAATCATGACCTTAAATGCTGAATAGAAAAGCTTTACTTTCTATGATATGTGCTGTGAACAGTGTCTCCACACTGTATAATGACAGTGTTTACACATGATGCACGCGTGAAGTTAACTCGATTGCCGCAGTAACATCCAGGCACTAACTGCGAAAGATAGGAACAGGAAAAGACCATTGCTCCACAAGGTGAATCCTATCCACTCCCTCCCTACCATCTCCTTCAACCCTGTCTCTCGACAGAAACACGTCTAATTTTGTGATGACTGATCTCCTGTACGTTACCCACCAGCCGGGGATCGGTTAGCCTGATTGGCTGGGCGGCTACTGTGTGCTTTAGACTGGCATTCACTCCCCGATCCGGCCGAGGCGATGGTGGCTCCCGCTTCAGGGGGGCAATCCCCCGCTGACAGGAACTTCCAACGAACTGGTGCGGGATGAAGCAGCAGCAAAGAGCCAAGGACACACACACACGCACGCACACATGCATACCCACACATACATGCACACACATGTGCACACACACGCATGCACACACACGGGCGCACTCACGCACATTCACACACACACACACACGCACACATGCATACCCACACATACATGCACACACATGTGCACACACACACGCACGCACACATACGCACACACACACACGCATACGCACACACACATGCATACACACACGCACACACGCACATGCACACACGTGCGCACACACATGTCCGCACACACATGCACCCGCACACATGCACACACATGCACACATGTGCACGCACACACACACATGTGCATACGCACACACACACACACACACTCGCATGCGCACATTCACACCCACATGCACATCCACACGCGTACACGCACACACACGTACACACATATATATACATGCACACAATGCACACATGTACGCACACACACACAAGCTCACACGCATACACACACTCACGCACACACACATGCACGCACACACATGCATGCATGCACACACATGCATGCACACGCACACATACACACACACGCAAGCTCACACACATACACACTCACACACACATCCTCGTGCAGCTCAATGTCAGATTATGTTTGATGAATTCTCTAGTGAAGCACCGTGGGATGTTTACTCTGTTGAAGGTGCTATATAAATGCAAGGTATTGTTGTTGCTGATTGACACCCTGTGCCACTTGTACCTTACTGGCACCGCGGACTGTTGGCATGGGCTGCACCTGGCAAATGTGGAGCTGTGAACAGCTCTGAGAATCCAAAATCCACCGACCACGTGCTGGTTATTTGGAAGCAGCAGATAGCAATGCTCCACATTGCTGTCAAGCACAGCTTCTGGGCTGCTCTAACTGGGGTCCAATCGCGAGCACAGCTTCTGGGCTGATCTAACTGAGGTCCAATAGTGAGCACAGCTTCTGGTCTGATCTAACTGAGGTCCAACAGCGAGCACAGCTTCTGGGCTGCTCTAACTGTGGGTGAATTCTGTGCTAGCCCTGTCACTTTGCCCTCAGCTGCCTAATGGGATTAGCTCTCCTTCCACCATCGTTCGACATCAGCAACGCATCACCCGCTAGTAGCCCCTCTGGCTGAAGGGGGGGCACTGGTACAACCAGACCAGTGAGTCCTCTCCTTCTAACTGCTGGAGTGTGCCCACCACCCGTGACAGCTTGCACAGTGCTGTGTCCAAAACCATCCCCTCTGTAAAGGCATTAGTAAGTCTCCTGTCATCGTGATAAGGTAACGATTACTGATGACTTTTGCTGCCTTTGCCCTGTTCCCCGAAGCTGCTGCCTTTATTGTTTAAGCGGTGAGGTGTGACTTGTCACTGGGTTGGTTGGCTTTGCAATGTCGGTGACCCGGCAAAGGTGTGAAATGCGGATGAAAGTTCTCCTTGCCGTTGACTCATCCATGGCATTCTGACTCAACCTGGCTCCGCTCTCCACAGTTAACAGCATCGTCGAATCTTACAGGAGGCCTTTCAGCCCCTTGTATCTATACTAGCTCTTTGAACAAGCTAACCAGTTAGTCTCTTTCTCTGGAAACCTGTGATTCTCTCCCCTTTAAGACTTTAACCAATTATCCTTCCAGAGTTCCTGCTCCCGCCGCCCTTTCAGGCAGCGCCTTCCAGATCACAACATCTGGCTGCGAATGAGAAAGAAATTCTGATTTTCCCTCTGGCTGCTTTGACACATTTTAAATCTGTGTCCCTCTAGTTGGTGAACCTCTGCCCTGTGGAAACAACTTCTTATTCACTCTATCAAAAGGTCTCGTGATTCTGAACACCTCTATCAAATCTCCCAATCACCTTCTCTCTGAAAAAAACGCCAGTTTCTCATCCCGAAAGGGAGGGGTATTGTGCAGAAGGCTGAAGAGTAACATTCACACGACACAAGCGCCAGGCCATGACCATCTCCAATGTGAAAGATCTAACCATCACCCCTTGACATTCAATGGTTTTGCCGTTGCTGAATTCCCCACTATCAACATCCTGGGGGTTACCATTGACCAAAAACTGAACTGGACCCAGACATATAAACACAGTGGCTACCAGAAAGAGTCAAATGCTAGGAATCCGGCGGTGAGTAACTCACCTCCTGACTCCCCAAAGCCTGTCCACCATCTACAAGGCACAAGTCAGGAGTGTGATGGAATGCTCCCCACTTGCCTGGATGGGTGCAGCTCCAACAACACTCAAGAAGCTCGACACCACCCAGGACAAAGCAGCCCCGCTTGATTGGCACCACATCCACAAACATTCACTCCCTCCATCACCGACGCACGGTGGCAGCTGCGTGTACCATCTACAAGATGCACTGCAGCAATTCACCAAGGCTCCTTAGGCAGCACCTTCCAAACCCAGGCCTCCGAGTAACTTGCTACTCAACATCTGGTTCACTAATGTCCCTTAGGGGAAGGAAATCTGCCATCCTTACCCGGTCTGGCCTACATGTGACTCCAGAGTCAATGTCTTTTTTTATTCATTCGTGGGACATGGGTGTCGCTGGCTGGGCCAGTATTTATTGGTCATCCCTAGTTGTCCTTGGAGTGCAGTTGAGAGTCAACCACATTGCTGTGGCTCTGGAGTCACATGTAGGCCAGACCGGGTAAGGACGGCAGATTTCCTTCCCTGAAGGACATTAGTGAACTAGATGGGTTTTTCCGACAATGGTTTCATGGTCATCAATAGATTCTTAATTCCAGATATTTTTTATTGAATTCAAATTCCACCATCTGCCGTGGTGGGATTCGAACCCTGGTCCCCAGAACATTCGCTAAGTTCCTGGATTAATAGTCTAGCGATAATACCACTAGGCCATTGCCGCCCCTTAATGTTGTTGACTCTCAACTGCCTTTGGACAACCAAGGACGGGCAATAAATGCTGGCCCAGTCAGCGACACCCATGTCCCTCGAATGAATAAAAAACAGAGTGTCTGAACTCTCTTTCCAAATAAATTTCCCATTCTCTGCTCCAGCCTCTCTGTTATCGCTGACTTTGGTCCTTCACCTGAGATGAATCATAGAGTCATAGAGGTTTACAGCATGGAAACAGGCCCTTCGGCCCAACTTGTCCATGCCGCCCTTTTTTTTTAAACCCCTAAGCTAGTCCCAATTGCCCGCATTTGGCCCATATCCCTCTCTACCCATCGTACCCATGTAACTGTCTAAACGCTTTTTAAAAGACAAAATTGTACCCGCCTCTACTACTACCTCTGGCGGCTCGTTCCAGACACTCACCACCCTCTGTGTGAAAAGATTGCCGCTCTGGACCCTTTTGTATCTCTCCCATCTCATCAAACATACCCCGTCATAAAGTAGAGAGGTGTCAATACCCCTCACAGCCAGCTGAAATCTCTCTAACTGATGTCAGGCCGAGGACATGTTCACCGTGTCCAAACTCCAATTGGAGTTTGCTCCCCCACCACGCAATGCATCGATCTTCTTAATATCACCAATTGTCAGTGCTAAGTGCGGCGTTATAGATCACAGAATGAAATCAATGAGTTAACCCCAGGCG
The DNA here is from genome assembly GCF_964213995.1 of Mustelus asterias. Lineage (NCBI taxonomy): Eukaryota > Metazoa > Chordata > Chondrichthyes > Carcharhiniformes > Triakidae > Mustelus > Mustelus asterias. The sequence continues at coordinate 7,291,282 of NC_135821.1, read as the reverse complement.
CCTTTACCATTCGCTTGAGTTTCCTTTTCCTCCCGTTCCGCTTTCATCGTCTGAATTCGAAAAGAAATTAGACCATAAGACATAGGAGCAGAATTAGGCCACTCGGCCCATCGAGTCTGCTCCGCCATTCAATCATGGCTGATATTTTTCTCAGCCCCATTCTCCTGCCTTTTCCCCATAACCCCTGATCCTCTTATTAATCAAGAACCTATCTATCTCTGTCTTAAAGACACTCAATGACCCGGCCTCCACGGCCTTTTCTGCGGCAAAGAGTTCCACAGATTCACCACTCTCTGGCTGAAGAAATTCCTCCTCATCTCTGTTTTAAAGGATCGTCCCTTTAGCCTGAGGTTGTGCCCTCTGGTTCTAGTTTTTCCTACTAGTGGAAACATCCTCTCCACGTCCACTCTATCCAGGCCTCGCAGTATCCTGTAAGTTTCATCCTTCTAAACTCTAACGAGTACAGATCCAGAGTCCTCAACCGTTCCCTGTACAGCAATTAGATATAGCTCTTGGGGTTAAAGGGATCGAGGGATATGGAGGGGAAAGGGGGTATCAAGATATTGAATTCGATGATCAGCCATGATCAAAGTGAATGGTGGAGCAGGGGCTCGAAGGGCCGAATGGCCTCCTCCCGCTTCTAGTTTATAGGTGGGATTTTACGGACTCGCTCGAGCTAGACCAGAAATTTCACCCCCACACCCCGAGGTCAACGGACATTTCCGTTCTCCGCCCCTCGCCTGCTCCAATTCCATGGCGGGCGAAGCGGTAGAATTCCGGCGTGTATGTTTCTATGTTTTGGCTCACGGGAACAGATCAGGAATGGCCTATCCATCACAGTTTCTTAAATGTTTCCGTCTCTGTTGCCCACCCCAGGGGAACCAGTCTGTGGGCAGAATGTTCCAGCTGCGTTCGTCCCCCCCCCCCAACACCAAAGAAACCCTCCTAAAGGCCTTTGTATGGTCCGTGTCCCGCCCGCTATGATTCCCGTGGCAGACGGGACAGGAAAATTCCACCCTGTGTCTCAGTCCTGGACAGCTGGAGAAGGGTTTTATTGGCCTGGGAAGGAGTGCATCATCGTAGGTTTACCAGAGTGAGAGCAGGATAAATCAGCTGGAGAGATTGGATTCTTTGTGATCTAGAATGGTCCAGGAGGTGATTTGAGTGAGGTTTTGGGTCGGTGGATGGGAAAATGTTTCCGCTGGTTGGGGAGTCGAGGATTCGGGGGGGCGGGGGGGGGGTGGGGGGCGGGGTGCAGAATGTTAAAAACTGGAGGGGAGTGAAGTTAGGAAATATGTCTACACACAGAACGTGGTCGAGATGTGAAACTTCCTTTTGTAAATGGCAATGGATGCTGCTTTAGTTGTTCATATTCCAGACAAGATTGGTAGATTCTTGTTGCGGTTATTAAGGGATATGGGGAAACGCTGGGAATTATGGATTTAGACCAGCCATGATCTCATTGAACAGTGAAACAGATTTCACAGACCTCCCAGAATGGTTACGGTGCAGAAGGAGGCCATTCGGCCCATTGTGTTTGCACCAGTTCTCCAAACGAGCATCATAACTTACTGCCATTCCCCTGCCTTTTCCTGTACCCTTGAGGGGCCGAATGGCATCCTACTGTTCCCATGTTCTTATAGGTTGGCACGGTGGCACAGTGGTTAACGCTGCTGCCTCACAGTGCCAGAGACCCGGGTTCAATTCTGGCCACGGGTCACTATCTGTGTGGAATTTGCACGTTCCCCCCGTGTCTGCATGGGTTTCCTCCAGGTGCTCTGGTTTCCTCCCACAGTCCAAAGATGCTAAATTGCCCCTTAGTGTCCCAAGATGTGTAGTTTGGGTGGTTTGGCTATGGTAAATTGTCCCTTAGTGTCTCAAGATGTGCAGGTTAGGTGGATTGACCATGCTAAATTGTTCCTTAATGTCCAAAGATGTGTAGATTAGGGGAATTAGCCATGATAAATGTGTGGGGTTAATGGGATAGGGTGGAGGAGAGGGCCTGTGAAAGGTACTCTGTCAGAGAGTTGGTGCAGGCTCGATGGGCCGAACGGCCTCTCCTGCACTGTCGGGATCCCGTGGTCTCCCTGAGTCGGCATTCCCAGCACAGCTCCAGTGAACGGAGACGGAATCTCATTCTCTCAATCCAGTCAGATCCTCACACTGGAGGTGTCGGTTCCTTTGTGTCGGGGTCTCTGATCAGCCGCTATCATTGCAAAGTGGGAGGGGAGGGTTTGGACCTCAAGACCCCCCCCCCCTCCATGAACGATTAAGTTTTAAAGCTTTTAGTTTGGCCTCTACGTTTTTTAACAGCTTTGTTTAACGGCAGACTGGCGGTGGAGGGGGGGAGGGGAAGACTCGCACATCTGTCCCAGCTGTATACCTTTAAACAATCTATATTTACTGGCACAGGAAGCATAAACCCCAGGTGACATGTTGTACTGCATTCAGCCTGTGCTGTGTGCGCGCAGTGTGGGAGCAGGTAAAGTCGCTGTGTCCTGTGGCTGTCATTTGTACCCACAGCGGGTCCTGTCTCTCTTCATTCAGTGTGCTGCACACTCACTGAATCTCATTACCAGACTTCAGAAGAAGCGATGAGTTCTAATTGCCTCTCGCTATTGACCCAACAATCTCAAACAACCTGAGCGGCTAACGTTCCAGAGCCCTGACTCCATCAACATAGGAACATAAGAAATAGGAGCAGGAGTAGGCCATCTAGCCCCTCGAGCCTGCCCCGCCATTCAACAAGATCATGGCTGATCTGCAGCGAATCAGTTCCACTTACCCGCCTGCTCCCCATATCCCTTAATTCCCTTATCGATCAGAAAACTATCTACCCGTGATTTTAACATATTCAACGAGGTAGCCTCCACCACTTCAATGGGCAGAGAATTCCAGAGATTCACTCCCCTCTGAGAGAAGAAGTTCCCCCTCAACTCTGTTCTGAACCGGCCCCCACTTATTTTGAGGCTGTGCCCTCTAGTTCTGGTTTCCCTTCTAAGTGGAAAGAATCTCTCTACCTCTACCCTATCCAGCCCCTTCATTATCTTATATGTCTCTATAAGATCACCCCTCAGCCTTCTAAACTCCAACGAGTACAGACCCAATCTGTTCAATCTCTCCTCATAAGCTACACTCCTCATCTCCGGTATCAACCTGGTGAACCTTCTCTGCACTCCCTCCAAGGCCAATATATCCTTTCGCAAATAAGGGGACCAAAACTGCACACAGTACTCCAGTTGCGGCCTCACCAGTGCCTTGTACAGTTGCAGCAAGACCTCCCTGCTTTTATATTCTATCCCCCTCGCGATAAAGGCCAACATTCCATTCGCCTTCTTGATCACCTGCTGCACCTGCAGACTGAGTTTTTGCGATTTGTGCACAAGGACCCCCAGGTCCCTCTGCACAGTAGCATGATGTAATTTTTCCCCATTTAAATAATATTCCAATTTACTATTATTTCTTCCAAAGTGGATAACCTCACACTTGCCAGCGTTATATTCCATCTGCCAGATCCTCGCCCACTCGCTCAGCCTATCCAAATCTCTCTGCAGACTTTCCGCTTTCCCACTCATCTTCGTGTCATCAGCAAACTTTGATATCTTACACTCAGCCCCCTCCTCCAGATCATCTATGTAAATCAAACAAAAGAACTTGCATTTCCATAGTGCCCTGCACCGTCATGGGACTTCCCCAGAGTGCTTTGGGAAAAACGAAGGACGCTTTGCAAGTGCAGTTGTTGTTGTAATGTGGGCAACACCGCAGCCAATTTGTGCACAACAAGATCCCACAAATCAGCAAAGTTTATGAATGGACCTTTTGAATGGACCTACCTCGCATTAAGTTGATCTTTCTCTACACCCTAGCTATGACAGTAACACAACATCCTGCACCCTCTCCTTTCCTTCTCTATGAACAGTATGCTTTGTCTGTACAGCGCGCAAGAAACAATACTTTTCACTGTATGTTAATACATGTGACAGTAATAAATCAAATCAAATCTTTATTAGTGTCACAAGTCGGCTTACATTGCAAAGAAGTTACTGTGAAAATCCCCTAGTTGCCACACTCCGGCGCCTGTTCGGGTACACTAATGGAGAATTTAGCACGGCCAATGCACCCTAACCAGCACGTCTTTCGGACTGTGGGATGAAAGCGGAGCACCCGGAGGAAACCCACGCAGACACGGGGAGAACGTGCAGACTCCCCACAGACAGTGACCGCTGGGAATCGAACCCGGGTCCCCGGTGCTGTGAGGCAGCAGTGCTAACCCACTGTGCCGTCCCCAGATATTAAACCTTTGGAGCCAAAGAAAGGGAGGTTTATCAGAATAGCCCCAAGGATCAGGGACCTGGGCTACGCATCAATATTGGATCAGCTGGGCTTTCCCTCCTGAGTGCAGAGAAGTTTAAGGGGAGATTTAATCGAGGTGTTCAAAATATGAAGGCTTTTGACAGTTTGTCTTAATTTGCTCTGTTTCCGCCAGCAAGGATGTGAGTAATCCGATGGACACTGATTTAAAATAATTGGTAAAAGACTGAGTGGGGAGATGTTTCACGCAGCGAGTTGTTGTGATCTGGAAGGCACCGCCTGAAAGGGGCGGCGGAAGTAGATTCAATAGGAATTGTCGAAAAAGGCATTTGGATAAATACCGGAGCGAAATATCAGCAAGAACTGGGAAGTGGGATTAATTGAATAGCTCTTCCAGAGAGCTGTCTTAGGCATGGTGGGCCGAAGGGCCTCATGCAGTGCTGTAACATTCTCTGATTCTATTTATATGTGCGCTGTGGCTAAGAAGGTATCACGATTCCTGTTCTTATTATAACACAGAGCCTCTCCAGTGAATGTCAAATCATTGCAACTTTGCTCTGTTAAAGAATACATGAAACTATTATGAGACAATGAATCATTGTAGGTTTGCAGAATGGAACAATTCTCCAACAAGGCGACAAAATCATAGATCAAGTTCTATCCCACCCTCAGGAGCCCTTTCATTGTGATGTCTTTCTCCCTCCAGAGGATCCCAATCGCAGATCCGATACGACTATTACAGTTGGGAATCTTGCGGCGGGTAACTCACCTCCTGACTCATCAAAGCCTGTCCACCATCTACAAGGACACAAGTCAGGAGTGTGATGGAATACTCCCCACTTGGCTGGATGAGTGTGGCTCCAACAACACTCAAGAAGCTTGACACCATCCAGGACAAAGTAGCCCATCACTTCAATCATTCACTCCCTCCCACCGCTGACGCACAGTGGCAACCGTGCGTGCCACCTACAAGACGCACTGCAGAAACTCACCAAATCTCCTTCGACACCACCTTCCAAACCCACGACCTCTACCAGCAAGAAGGACTTGTGATTTGACCATGCATTGGTCTGGAGGAGCCAGGACATGAGTTAATCACTGCAGAATTCCCTTGGACTTAACTCCTGCAGACACTATTTATATGGCTGCTCCAGTTGAGTTTGTGGTTAATGGTAACTCCCAGGATGATTGAAGGTCGGGGATACAGCAGAAACATAGAAACATAGAAACAAGATGCAGGAGGAGGCCATTCGGCCCTTCAAACCTGTTCCGCCATTCATTTTGATCATGGCTCATCATCAAATTCAATATCCTGATCCCCCCCTTCCCCCCCCCATTTCCCACGATCCCTTTAGCCCCAAGATCTATATCTCATTTCTTCTTGAAATTAGACAACGCTTTGGCCTCAAACTACTTTCTGTGGGAGTGAATTCCACCCTCTGGGTGAAGAAATTTCTCCTCACCTCAGTCCTAAAAGCTTTACTCCTTATACTCAAAGTAAAGTTTATTTATTAGTGTCGCCAGTAGGCTTACATTAACACTGCAATGAAGTTACTGTGAAAATCCCCCAGTCGCCACACTCCGGCGCTTGTGGGGGAGAATTTAGCACGGCCAATGCACCCTAACCAGCACGTCTTTCAGACTGTGGGAGGAAACCGGAGCACCCGGAGGAAACCCACACAGACACGGGGAGAGCGTGCAGACTCCGTACAGATCCAAGCCGGGAATCGAACCCGGGTCCCTGGCGCTGTGAGGCAGCAGCGCTAACCACTGTGCCATCATGCCACCCCCAATGACCCCTAGTCTATGACCCCTATGACCCCTAGTTCAGGACTCCACCACCATCGGGAACATCACAGTGACAAAAATGTCATTGAATGTCAAGGAGCAGGTGGTTTAGTGCGTCTTGTCGGAGATGCCCTTTGCGTGGCGTGGCGCGATTGTTAGTTGCTACTCTTCAGCCCAAGTCTGAACAATGTCCGGGCCTCCTCCAGGTGGACAGAGGATGAAGGGAGAGAGAATCCCTGGTGGTCACACACAGGAGGCTGAGGTGGACTGAGTTTCAGCTGGACGAGGGTCAGTGTAATGGAATGAAAAATGATCTGCGTAATAACGATGTAAAATATTCAGAATGCTGACTCCCCACCCCCCCACTACTCCCCCTCGAGGTACATCCTGAGGGCAGTTCGTGTGGGAACAGATAATGCAAAGTGGCCACTTCACCAACAATCTGTTTAGCAATCAGCAGAAATGCATTAACGCAGATTAGGAGCTAATCGCAGCGTGGGTCAGTGAACGAGGAATAATCCTGTGATTTCAGATGGACGGTAGAATTCACCGAGGCAGCCATCTGTAACAAAAATTATCTCCATTGAGTCAAATAACGCGATTGGACTTGAGATAGTTGCCTTTCATTTCCTGCCACGCAAATTCACCAAGGATGAGGACACGGTTGTGCGCCGGTTGCTGGTTGCGGGGGGGGTTGGGGGGTGGGGGAATGATAATGTGTGTGTGTTGCTGCTCTTTATTCTCCTTGCCAGGAAAGCAGTTGGACTCCGGGGGTTCTCTGTGTTGAACCTTCACCAGCTGAGTCCTTCCCTAATCCCTCTGCTTAGCAACACCATGGAACTCCCAACAAATTTCTCCATCCTCATTTCTCACACACATTTCGACTGGCCTTGTCCTCATAAGAGCTGGTAGCCTCAAACTGAATATCCTCGTGTTCATTTGCAATCAGTCACCCCAGCCTCCCCGCTCCCCTCCACCTCCCTCAGCAACCTTCAGTGTCCACTTACATTCTGGCCTCCTCAACACCTCCTGGCCCCCCCCAGCACCCCCACTGTATCGTGGGCAGTTGAGCAAATGACAATAATCTCTCCCTCAACGTCAACAAAATGAAGGAGATTGTCATCGACTTCAGGAAGCGTAAAGGAGAACATCCCCCTGTCTACATCAACGGGGACAAAATAGAAAGGGTCGAGAGCTTCAGGTTTTTAGGTGTCCAGATCACCAACAACCTGTCCTGGTCCCCCCCCAACACCGACACTATAGTTAAGAAAACCCACCAACACCTCTACTTTCCCAGGAGGCTAAGGAAATACAGCATGTCCGCTACGACTCTCACCAACTTCTACAGATGCACCATCGAAAGCATTCTTTCTGGTTGTATCACAGCTTGGTACGGCTCCTGCTCTGCCCAAGACCGCACGAAAATGCAAAGGGTTGTGAACATAGCCCAGTCCATCACGCAAACCAGCCTCCCATCCGTTAACTCTGTCTACACTTTCCACTGCCTCGGCAAAGCAGCCAGCAGAATTAAGGGCCCCACACACCCCGGACATTCTCTCTTCCACCTTCTTCCATCGGGAAAAAGATACAAAAGTCTGAGGTCACGTACCAACCGACTCAAGAACTGCTTCTTCCCTGCTGCTGTCAGACTTTTGAATGGACACATCTCGCATTAAGTTGACCTTTCTCTGCACCCTAGCTATGACTGTAACACTACATTCTGCACCCTCTCGTTTCCTTCTCTATGAACGGTATGCTTTGTCTGTATAGCGCGCAAGAAACAATACTTTTCACTCTATGTTAATACATGTGACAATAATAAATCAAATCAAATCAAATCAATTGGACATTCTCTCTCCCCAGAAACTTGGGTGTTTCTCTCCGTCTTTGCAGCCTGTGGTTTTCACCACACTGTCCACCACTTCCAATTCTCACATTGCCACCCAGTGCCTTCTGTGGGGAACATTGGGATGTTTCCTGAATTATGCTACATTAATGGCAGCTGTTTCTGTTATAAATGAGATCAAAGCCACTTTGACACTAACTGGGATTCCCTGATCTCGTACAACCGCTGCCAGCGAGAATGGACAATTTGGCGCTCAGCCAAAACTCCATTCACTGCAGCGGGACTGGAGAATCCCAGCCGCAGACGAGGTCAGAGAACTCCGGCCACTGTGTACAATCGCAAGAAAGACACCTACGAGGTTTTTAAAAATTTTATTTTTATTGTGGGCGTCGCTGGCCAAGCCCAGCATTCAGTGCCCATCCTGATTTCCCCTTGAGAAAGTGGTGGTGAGCTGCCTTCTTGAACCGCTGCCGTCTCAGTGGTGTAGGTACACCCACAGTGCTGTTGAGAATGGGATTTCCAGAATTTTGACTCAGTGACAGTGAAGGAATGGCCGATATATTTCCAAATCAGGATGGTGAATCGCTTGGAAAGGAACCTCCAAGTGGTGGTGAACCCCTGTGTCTGCTGTCCTTGCCCGTCCAGATGGAAGTGGTCATGGGTTTGGAAGATGCTGTCTAAGGATCTTTGATGAATTGGCTGCAGTGCATCTTGTAGACGGTACACACTGCTGCTACTGAGCGTCGGTGGTGGAGGGAGTGGGTGTTTGTGGATGTGGTGCCAATCAAGCGGGGCTGCTTTGTCCTGGATGGTGTTGAGCTTCTTGAGTGTTGTTGGAGCTGCACCCATCCAGGCAAGTGGGGAGTATTCCATCACACTCCTGACTTGTGCCTTGTAGATGGTGGACAGGCTTTGGGGAGTCAGGAGGTGAATTATTGAGCGTAGGATTCCCAGCCTCTGATCTTTTCTTGTAGCTGTGTGTGGTGAGTCCAATTGAGTTTCTGATCAATGAAACCCCCAAGATGTTGATAGTGGAGGATTCAGCGATGGTTACACCATTGAATGTCAAGGAGCAATGGTTAGATCCTCTCTTGTTGGAAATGGTCATTGCCTGGCATTTGTAAATGGCGAGAATGTTATTTGCCACTTGTCAGCCCAAGACTAGATCTTGTCCAGATCTTGTTGCATTTGGACACGGATTCTTCAGTATCTGAGGAGTTGCGAATGGTGCTGAACATTGTGCAATCATCAGCGAACATCCCCACTTCTGACCTTATGATGGAGGGAAGGTCATTGATGAAGCAGCTGAAGATTGTTGGGCCGAGGACACTAACCCTGAGGGACTCCTGCAGAGATGTCCTGGAGCTGAGATGACTGACCCTCCACAACCACAACCATCTTCCTTTGTGCCGGGTTTGACTCCAACCAGCGGAGAGCTTTCCCCCTGATCCCCATTGACTCCAGTTTCGCTTGGGCTCCTTGATGCCACACTCGGTCGAATGCGACCTTGATGTCAAGGGCTGTCACTCTCACCTCACCTCCGGAATTCAGCTCTTTTTGTCCATGTTTGAACCAAGGCTGTAATGAGGTCAGGAGCTGAGTGACCCTGGCGAAACCCAAACTGGGCGTCACTGAGCAGGTTATTGCTGAGCAGGTGCTGCTTGATAGCGCTGTCGATGACCCCTTCCATCACTTTACTGATGATCAAGAGAAGACTGATTGGGCGGTGATTGGCCGGGTTGGATCTGTCCTGCTTTTTGTGTACAGGACATACCTGGGCAATTTTCCACACTGTTGGGTAGATGCCAGTGTTGTAACTGTACTGGAAGAGCTTGGCTAGGGGAGCGGCAAGTTCTGGAGCACAAGTCTTCAGTACTATGGCTGGAATGTTATCAGGGCCCATTGCCTTTGCAGCATCCAGTGCCTCCAACCATTTCTGGATATCACGTGGAGTGAATCGAATTGGCTGGAGACTGGGATCCGAGATGCTGGGGACCACTGGAGGAGGCGGAGACGGATCATCCACTCGGCACTTCTGGCTGGAGATTGCTGCGAATACTTCAGCCTTATCTTTTGCTCTGATGCGCTGGGCTCCTCCATCATTGAGGATGGGGATATTTGTGGAGCCTCCTCCTCCGGTGAGTTGTTTAATTGTCCACCACCATTCACGACTGGATGTGGAAGGACTTGGATCCGATTCGGTGGCTGTGGAATTGTGCTAAGCAGGAGGTGTCCTCGCCAATGTTTGACCTGGATCCATGAGACTTCATGAGGTCGAATGTCGATGTTGGGGACCCCCACGCTGCTCCCTCCTGACCGTGCGCTGTCAGTAGGACAGGGTATACCCAGGGCTGGCGATGGCAGGGCCTGGGACGTTGATGGTAAGGTATGATTCTGGGAATGTGACTATGTCAGACAGCTCTCCCACTTTTGGCACAAGGCCCCAGATGTTGGTTTATTTGCTTTGGTTAAAACTGAGTGGTTAGCTAGGCCAGAGGTAACTGCATTGCTATGCCCCTGGAGTCACATGTAGGCCAGACCGGGTAAGGGCAGCAGATTTCCTTCCCTAAAGGACATTAGTGAACCAGATGGGTTTTTCAGACAATCGACAGTGCGGCACTCCCTCAGTACTGACCCTCTGACAGTGCGGCACTCCCTCAGTACTGACCCTCTGACAGTGTGGCACTCCCTCAGTACTGACCCTCTGACAGTGCGGCACTCCCTCAGTACTGACCCTCCGACAGTGCAGCACTCCATCAGTACTGACCCTCTGACAGTGCGGCACTCCCTCAGTACTGACCTTCTCACAGTGCAGTACTCCCTCAGTACTGACCCTCTGACAGTGCGGCACTCCCTCAGTACTGACCCTCTGACAGTGCGGCACTCCCTCAGTACTGACCCTCTGACAGTGCGGCACTCCCTCAGTACTGACCCTCTGACAGTGCGGCACTCCCTCAGTACTGACCCTCTGACAGTGCGGCACTCCCTCAGTACTGACCCTCTGACAGTGCGGCACTCCCTCAGTACTGACCTTCTGACAGTGCGGCACTCCCTCAGTACTGACCCTCTGACAGTGAGGCATTCCCTCAGTACTGACCCTTTAACAGTGAGGCACTCCCTCAGCACTGACCCTCTGACAGTGCGGCACTCCCTCAGTACTGACCCTCTGACAGTGCGGCACTCCCTCAGCACTGGAATGGGGCTTGAACTCTGACCTCCTGACACCGAGGGGTGAATGCTGCCCACAGACACGAGGGCGAGAGGTTGACGGTGTCACCACCTCACTGAATATATCCGGAGCCATGTGTGACACCTGGCCCCCAGTCCCCTCCCCCTACCCTCCCCATCCCTGCCCCCACCCCACCACCGCCCCCACCCCCACCCCATCCCCCTACCCCCATGATTCTGTGATTATGCTTGGAGGGCAGGAAGCATACCTTGCTCTGAACGATAGCAAAACCAAAAGGGTTAAAAAATGAACTGAGGCTGCGTGGACTTGGTTTTGCATTCCCTCGAGATTGGAATATTGAGGGGAGATCTAATCGAGATCTTTAAAACATCCAGAGTTTGATTTCCTTCGTTGAGACATGATGGAAAAGAGTTGGAGATGGTTCGAGGAGGTTTACCAGACTAATCCCGGGTATGAGCGGATTGTCTCATGAGGAAAGGTTCGACAGGTTGGGCTTGTTTCCATGGAGTTTAGAAGAGTGAGGGGTGACTTGATTGAACCGAACAAGATCCTGAACAGGCTCGACAAGGTGGGCATGGCAAGGAAGCTTTATAGAATAGAATCATAGAATCCTACAGTGGAGAAGGAGACCATTCGGCCCATCGAGTCTGCACCGACCACAATCCCATCCAGACCCTATTCCTGTAACCCCACCCTGCTGATCCCCCTGACACTAAGGGGCAATTCAGCATGGCCAATCCACCTAATCCGCACATCTTTGGACACTAAGGGGCAATTTAGCATGGCCAATCCACCTAACCCGCACATCTTTGGACACTAAGGGGCAATTTAGCACGGCCAATCCACCTAACCTGCACATCTTTGGACACTAAGGGGCAATTTAGCATGGCCAATCCACCTAACCTGCACATCTTTGGACTGTGGGAGGAAACCGGAGCACCCGGAGGAAACCCACGCAGACACGGGAAGAACGTGCAGAATCCACACCATGCCGCCGTTATAAGTAGGCTTGCATTAGCACTGCAATGAGTTTACTGTGAAACCCTCTCCCCCACAACCCCACACATTTACCATGGCTAATCCATCTAAACTACACAGCTTTGGAGTTTCGGAATAGGAAAGTCAGAGCTGGGTCATTTACAAGGGAAATCGGGAAGCAATTCTTCATTCAAAGGGCATTAGGAATCTGGGACCCTCTCCCACTGTGGATGGCACGGTGGCACAGTGGGTTAGCACTGCTGCCTCACAGTGCCAGGGACCCGGGCTTCATTCCCGGCTTGGGTCACTGTCTGTGGGGAGTCTGCACGTTCTTCCCGTGTCTGCGTGGGTTTCCTCCGGGTGCTCCGGTTTCCTCCCACAGTCTGAAAGACGTGCTGGTTAGATGCATTGGCCGTGCTAAATTCTCCCTCAGTGTACCCGAACAGGTGCCGGAGTGTGGCGACTAGGGGATTTACACAGTAACATCACTGCAGTGTTAATGTAAGCCTACTTGTGACACTAATAAATAAACTTAAACTTCCCACAGCCAATCCATCTAAGCTACACATAGAATCATAGAATCCCTACAGTGCAGAAGGAGGCCATTTGACCCATCAAGTCTGCAACAATCCCACCCAGGCCCTAGTCCCCCTGACACTAAAGGACAATTTAGCATGGCCAATCCACCTAACCTGCACATTTTTGGACACTGAGGGGCAATTTAGCATGGCCAATCCACCTAACCTGCACATCTTAGGACACTAAGGGGCAATTTAGCACGGCCAATGCACCTAACCCGCATATGTTTGGAGTGTGGGAGGAAACCGGAGCACCCGGAGGAAACCCACACACATACAGGAAGAATGTGCAGACTCCACAGAAACAGTGACCCAAGGCAGGAATCGAACCGGGTCCCTGGCGCTGTGAGACAGCAGTGCTAACCACCGTGCCGCCCATCTTTGGAGTTTCGGGGGAACAGAATGTGAAGATGAGAGCGGGATTATTTACAAGGGAAATTGGAAAACAATTCTTCACACAAAGGCTATTGGAGATCTGGGAACCTCTCCCCCAAAACGTCGTGGATGTGGGGTCAACTGGAGCTTTCGGGACCGAGATTGGTCGATATTTATTGGGTAAAGGGTATCCAGGGATGGGGAGCAAGAAAAATAGAATGGAGGGTAGCGATCAGCCATGGTCTGAGTGGCGGGTGGAGCAGGTTTTGAGGGGCTGAATGGCCTCCTCCTGTCCTTATGAAAGCGCAAAGCTGGAGGAGACTCACCGGGAATCTATTCTATCTCATTTGGCTGTGGTATGGATCTAGATGCTGCCTCACCACCCACCTGGGGTAGAGTAATCTCCTGGGAGAGGAGAGAAACCGGATGTTTTTTAAAACCTTGGCCAATTAAAGTTTTTTTTTAAATTCTCTGTCAGCACGACTGCGAATGTCTTCAAAAATAGTTCCTGGGAACGTGGGGACTGCATTGTTCACGATATGCAAATTTTCCAAAGGTCTTGCCCACACTTTCTGATGCAGTTTCACAAATTCCGATCTCCTGTATGTGATTCGTAATATCTCAGCGCTGGGCAGAGCACAAATCCATTATTCATCTTAGGCTTGTTCTGCCGAGGTTGGGAGCTAAATGGGTGTTTGTTGGGGTTCACTGCTCTGATGCCTTTGGCACGTTTTTTGGATATCGCACTCGGAGATTGTTCTTGTGATTCCACCTCAACCCCGGGTCTAATTATCTCTGAATCATTGGAATTCTTTTAATAAGAGTAAATAAGACTGTCTGGCCAATGGAATTGATGTGGAGATGCCGGCGTTGGACTGGGGTAAACACAGTAAGAAGTCTAACAACACCAGGTTAAAGTTCAAACCTGTTGGACTTTAACCTGGTGTTGTTAAACTTCTTACAATGGAATTGACCAGGGAGGGTTTGATCTATTGGATGTGCAGGTTAGGTGGATTGGTCATGCTAAATTGTCCCTGAGGGGGTAATTTTCCCATCCTGCTCACCACGGGAAGAGGGTGGGGGAGGGGGTGGGCGGTGCAGAACATGCAAAGGTAAGTTGACCTCAGGCGGGATTCTCTGGTATTGGAGCAAGCATGCCCGGAGAATTCTGCCCCTAGTGACCAAAGATGTGCAGGTTAGGTGGATTGGCCATGCTAAATTGCCCCTTAGTATCCAAAGATGTGTAGGTTAGGTGGATTGGCCATGCTAAATTGCCCCTTAGTGTCCAAAGATGTGTAGGTTAGGTGGATTGGCCATGCTAAATTGCCCCTTAGTGTCCAAAGATGTGTAGGTTAGGTGGATTGGCCATGCTAAATTGCCCCTTAGTGTCCAAAGATGTGTAGGTTAGGTGGATTGGCCATGCTAAATTGTTCCTTAGTGTCCAAAGATGTGTAGGTTAGGTGGATTGGCCATGCTAAATTGCCCCTTAGTGTCCAAAGATGTGTAGGTTAGGTGTATTGGCCATGCTAAATTGCCCCTTAGTGTCAGGGGGATTAGCAGGGTGGAGTTACGGGGAAAGGGCCTGGGTGGGATTGTTGTCATCACAGGCTCGATGGACTGAATGGCCTCCTCCTTCTGTACTGTAGGGATTCTATAATTCCATGATAGAAAGGGTTTGATCGTTTGGTACTTTATGTAATGGGAATGAATGGGCAGAGTTTAGCCAATTTGGCCACAAGAGCATTCGAAACAGGAGCGGGAAGAGTTCCTCCAGCCTCTTGGGTCATCAGCACCATTCAATGAGATGAAAGATGAAAGAGCAAAGTCTTAGCGCCTTTGCTCCATTGCCACAGCACCGAGTTCCTTTAGTCTCCAAAAATCTATTGACCTCAATTCTAACTCGGCAACCCCAGGTCTGTGGGACAAGGAATTCCAAAACTCTGCAGCTGAAACATATCTGCATTCGTGGAGAATTCAGGCCTGTGTCTTAAGTTAGATTTAAAGAGAAAAATAAGCCTTTCTGTTCCTCCAGGATTCCATCCCATTGCGATTGGAAACTCTCCACCCAGTTATAAATAGCAGCTGTTTATTTTTCTCTATTATCATACGTCCCAATGTAATCCTTCTCAGCAATATTGTGGTAGCCTTTGAAAAATACAACGGTTTATATATGGCTTTGTCACAGGGTAGTTTGAGAGAAACTATTCCCTTCGCCGTGGGAGTTCAGAACAAGAGGCCATAAAATCCGAGCCAGTCTGCTCCAGTGTGATATCTCCAGTGTGATATCTCCAGTGTGATATCTTCAGAGAGATATCTCCAGTGTGATATCTCAGAGAGATATCTCCAGTGTGATATCTCCAGTGTGATATCTCCAGTGTGATATCTCCAGCGTGATAACTCCAGTGTGATATCTGCAGTGTGATATCTCCAGTGTGGTATCTCCAGTGTGATATCTCCAGTGAGATATCTCCAGAGAGATATCTCCAGTGTGATATCTCCAGTAAGCTATCTCCAGTGTGATATCTCCAGCATGATATCTCCAGTGTGATATCTCCAGTGAGATATCTCCAGTAGATATCTTTGATATCTCCAGTGTGATATCTCCAGTGATATCTCCAGTGTTTGAGATGTCTATATCTCCAGTGAGATATCTCCAGTGTGATATCTCCAGTGTAATATCTCCAGAGTGATATCCCCAGTGAGATATCTATATCTCCAGTGAGATATCTCCAGTGTGATATCTCCAGTGTAATATCTCCAGAGTGATATCCCCAGTGAGATATCTCCAGTGAGATATCTCCAGTGTGATATCTCCAGTGAGATATCTATATCTCCAGTGAGATATCTCCAGTGAGATATCTGCTGTGTGATATCTCCAGTGTGATATATCCAGTGTAATATCTCCAGAGTGATATCCCCAGTGAGATATCTATATCTCCAGTGAGATATCTCCAGCGAGATATTTGCTGTGTGATATCTCCAGTGTGATATCTCCAGAGTGATATCCCCAGTGAGGTATCTATATCTCCAGTGAGATATCTCCAGTGTAATATCTCCAGAGTGATATCCCCAGTGAGGTATCTATATCTCCAGTGAGATATCTGCTGTGTGATATCTCCAGTGTGATATCTCCAGTGTAATATCTCCAGAATGATATCCCCAGTGAGATATCTCCAGTGAGATACCTCCAGTGAGATATCTCCAGCGTGATATCTCCAGAGTTGTGGAAATCAGCTGTCAAGGTTGGAGGGGTCATTTTTCCATTTCAAAAACCAATCATGAGGGAAGGAGGGGTTTAAGGGTTACAAGATTAAGGCAGGTCAATCGTGTTAAGGTACAGATTGGCCATGACCTGACTGAACGGTGGGAACAGGACCTGAGGGGCTGAACGGCCTCCCTCCTGTTTCCTATT
>NC_135821.1:7254094-7274604 GCF_964213995.1 Mustelus asterias | reverse complement strand
GTCGCCATGGCAACGCCCAATTTCCTTTCGGAGAGAGAGAGAGAGGGAGAAGTTGGCTCCGGGTGCTTCTCAGGGATATCAGCGCACTGGCCTCATGAAACCAGCCATTGTTCCGGGCGTCACTGACACCAGAGACAGCCTTTATCAACTGGAAATATCTCTTACACTTCACGTCGGTGTAGGATAGATCAGAGGGAGGATTGTTGTCACACACAGGAACCTCTTCCTCGGAACCTACCTGGCCAAATCTCTGCTCACATTCTCATTTAACCGTTTGCGGAACATTGGGGCAGAGATGGAGGCTGGGGGAGGGTTTGGGAATTTCCCTGGGATAAATTCATCCCATCGTCATCCTGGGAAAGGCTGAAAGGGCTGGACGTGTCTCCCCCAGGAAAGGGAGTGGTCTCATTGGGGCGGGGGGGGGGGGGGCGGGGGGGGGGGGGGGGGGGCGGGGGGGGGGGTTGACCTGATAGTGCTTTTTAAAATTGTGACAGGTTTTCAATGGGGAAGGTGTTTCCACTTGTGGTGGCCAGAACTAAGGAGCACGGTGGCACAGTGGTTAGTACTGCTACCTCACAGCGCCAGGGACCCGGGTTCAATTCCGACCTCGGGTCACAGTCAGTGTGGAGTCTGCACGTTCTCCCCGTGTCTGCGTGGATTTCCTCCGGGTGCTCCGGTTTCCTCCCATGCTCCAAAGATGTGCGGGTTAGGTGCATTTGCCGTGCTAAATTGCCCCTTAGTGTCCAAAGATGTGTAGGTTAGGTGGATTGGCCAATCTAAATTGCCCCTTAGTGTCCAAAGATGTGTAGGTTAGGTGGATTGGCCAATCTAAATTGCCCCTTAGTGTCCAAAGATGTGCAGGTTAGGTGGATTGGCCATGCTAAATTGCCCCTTAGTGTCCAAAGATGTGTAGGTTAGGTGGATTGGCCAATCTAAATTGCCCCTTAGTGTCCAAAGATGTGTAGGTTAGGTGGATTGGCCAATCTAAATTGCCCCTTAGTGTCCAAAGATGTGTAGGTTAGGTGGATTGGCCATGCTAAATTGCCCCTTAGTGTTCCATGGTGTGCAGGTTAGGTGGATTGGCCATGCTAAATGTTATGGGGATGGGGCCTGGGTCAGGTGCTCTGTCGAGGAGTTGGTGCAGACTCGATGGGCTGAATGGCCTCCTCCAGCGCTGTAGGGATTCAATGTTTCCAACCAGCCCATTTCTGAGAGTGCCGTCACTGTGAGGGGAATCTGCAGCCTTTCACATCCTTCCAGGGTCGCTCAGAGCTGTGGCCGGGAGGCTGTCCTCAATCCCTGGAGACTCCAGGCCATTCCTGGAGGGTTAGAAACCTTACTCCCGACCCCTTACTCAGCATTCACAGAGCGAGCCACTTGTTGCCCTATTGGGTTCCTGGCCTGGTGCTAATCTTACCAGCCTGTAGCCTGAGCTTTTCTCAGTTATAAACCCCTAGACCCCAGCATATTAGTCTGAAATTCTGGTGTCCACAGCTTCTATACAAACACCATTCTTCCAAGATGGAAAGGGATTCTACGATTCTCCCAATTCCTTAGTCTCCATCCACCTGCCTTTGTCAAATTCAAAGTGGAGGAACCGCGTTCAGTTCTGGCCCCCTCACTCTGGGAAGGAGACATTGGCCTGGGGTGGGGTGCAGCCCAGAACGATACTGCACAGTTTATTTATTAGTGTCGCCAGTAGGCTGACATTAACACTGCAATGAAGTTACTGTGAAAATCCCCCCAGTCGCCACACTCCTGCACCTGTTCGGGTACACGGAGGGAGAATTTAGCACGGCCAATGCACCCTAACCAGCACGTCTTCCCGACTGTGGGAGGAAACTGGAGCACCCGGAGGAAACCCACGCAGACACGGGGAGAATGTGTAGACTCCGCACAGACAGGGATGTAAGCCAGGAATCGAACTCGGGTCCCTGGCGCTGTGAGGCAGCAGTGCTAACCACTGTGCCACCCCTAAAGCTGGGATTAAAAGGGTTAAATAATGAGGGTTGTCCGATGTGATGACCCCCAGGACTGGCACGGGGAATCACTGACAGACCTTCCCGTCGGAGTCATTGAATATGAGCTCCCTGATAATTGGTAATTAACTCACCAGGCGGAGCCCGTATACCGAGCCCTGTATAAAGCAGGCCCCAGAGCGGGTCCATTGATGTACTGTCCCAGTTGGAAGGTGTTTGTGTTCACCACAGGCTTGAGGTCTTTTCTTTATTTTGCTCAGTAAAGCAGTGTTCCTTCACAGCCGGCTCCTGGGGTTATTATACCCGAGGAAACATTGGCCGGGTGGAGGGATGATCTGATTGGCCTCGTTAAGAGGAAGCAACAAGGCCGATAAAGAGAAACTGACCGAAATCTCCCGTCTGTCGCGGGAACTGTAGGCGGCATGGTGGCCCAGTGGTTAGCACTGCTGCCTCACAGCATCAGGGACCCGGGTTCGATTCCTGGCCTGGGTTACTGTCTGTGTGGAGTCTACATGTTCTCCCCGTGTCTGCGTGGGTTTCCTCCGAGTGCTCCGGTTTCCTCCCACAGTCTGAAAGACGCGCTGGTTAGGGTGCATTGACCCGAACAGGCACCAGAGTGTGAAGACTAGGGGAATTTCACAGTAACTTCATTGTGGTGTTAATGTAAGCCTTACTTGTGACACTAATAAATAAATGAATAACATGAATTTGGTGGACCATTCAAAGGTCTGTTGAGTTTGAGGAGGGATTTCCAGCCTTGGGGAGTGCGTGGCTGGAAAATCCCGCCCACTATTCCTTCTGGAGGGAAAAATCCAAAGATAACCGTGATTGGATGGAGTGAAGGAAGGTGTAGAGCCTGAAAGTCAGCACTGACCAGTTGGGCCGAATGGCCTGTTTCTGGGTCGCAGAATTCTATCTTTTCTTAAAAATGAGACGCAATTTGAAACTGGGATCGAATCAGGAAGTATTTTTAATCACAAAAGCTGGTGTCATGGTAACCTGAGCTGCGGGAACAAAGGTGTTAGGGATATCTATCAGACATATCCGATTCCCAGAGTTCAGGCCGCTGGGACTCTCAGTTCTGAGGTGCATCGTCGGCTGTTGTCGCCCAGATACTTGACACAAAAGTAAAACTCTCGCCGTCTCCAATTCGGAACGCCGCTCCTTCCCCAAGGTGCCGAGGTTGAAGACGGTTATGCCACAGCTACAGAACATCCCAAAGTACTTTACAACCAATGAAATGCCTCGAGACGTGCAGTCAATGTGTTAATGTAGGACTCGCGGCTGCTAAATTGTACACAGCAAGATCCCACGCCCCCCCCCCACCGCCCCCTCCCCCACAAAATAAAACAACTTGATAACGACTGGATAATCCACGATAGTGAAGTTGGCTGAGGGAGAGACATTGGCCAGGACATCGGAGACAACTGCCCTGCTTACCTTCCAAACAAAGTCCATTTGAGAATGGTTAGCACTGCTGTCTCTCAACCTGGGTTTGATTCCCAGCCTCGGATCACTGTCTGTGCGGAGTCTGCATGTTCTCCCTGTGTCTGCGTGGGTTTCCTCCGGGTGCTCCGGTTTCCTCCCACAGTCCGGAAGACGTGCTGGTTAGGGTGCATTGACCCGAACAGGCGCCGGAGTGTGGCGACGAGGGGATTTTCACAGTAACTTCATTGCAGTGTTAACGTAAGCCTACTAGTGACACTAATAAATAAACTAAACAAAACTACTACAGAATGGGGGTGGCACAGTGGTTAGCACTGCTGCCTCACAGCGCCAGGGACCCCGGTTCGACTCCCGGCTTGGGTCACTGTCTGTGCGGAGTCTGCACATTCTCCCCGTGTCTGCGTGGGTTTCCTCCGGGTGCTCCGGTTTCCTCCCACAGTCCGAAAGACGTGCTGGTTAGGGTGCATTGGCCATGCTAAATTCTCCCTCGGTGTACCCGAACAGGTGCTGGAGTGCGGTGAGTAGGGGATTTTCACAGGAACTTCATTGCAGTGTTAATGTAAGCCTACCTATGGCAATAATAAAGGGACTTATAAACTTAAACTTGGTTCAAGGTCAGATCCCAGAAGATGGCAGTGTTGACAGAGCGGCAGTCCCTCGGTACTGCACAGAGTGTCTGCCTGGATTTTGTATTCTGAGACCTGGGGCAGGGATTTGAACCCACGATCTTTGGACTCAGAGAGAGATGGGTGATTCACTAGGCCACAGTTGAGACGTAGATGAGACGGCAGCTGGCCCCCCCTTTCCCTTCAGAGAGGTACTGATGTGCTAGTGGGGGGATGGATGGAGGGAGGGAGGTCGGGGGGGGGGGCACTAACCTTTGACAGGAAACCCCTTTCCCTCTCAAAGAGGTATGTCAGAGAATGCCCAATCCTGAGACAAGAGCCGCAGTGACTCCTATTGGAAACTCAGTTACCAGGCCCGAGCAGGAACTTCAGAAACATCTCACTCCCTTCCATATCGAGTTTCACCCAACACCAGCTGGCCATTCGGCCCAACTGCTGCATGTTGCTGTTTCCTCTCCACATCAACCTCCTCCCATGTCCTCTCCAACACCATGACCTTCTATCCCTTTCTCCCTCATGTGTTTATCCAGCTTCCCCCATAAATGTCCTACTCACATCACCCACTTCCTGCGGGAGTGTGTTCCACGTTCCTGGGTAAAGAGGTTTCTACTGAATTCCCCCTTGAATTTTGCACTGACTGTCTTACATTAGAGTCAGAGAGTCGCTACAGTGCAGAGGCCATTCGGCCCATCTGAGCTCCACCAACTCTCCGAAAGAGCACAACACCCAGGACCACTCCCCCACTCTATCCGCGTAACCCTGTTCATTTACCCCCTCTAATCCACCTAACCTAGCATGGCCAATCCACCTAACGTGCACATCTTTGGACACTAAGGGGCAATTTAGCATGGCCAATCCACCTAACCTGCACATCTTTGGACACTAAGAGGCAATTTAGCATGGCCAATCCACCTAACCTGCACATCATTGGACACTAAGGGGCAATTTAGCATGGCCTATCCACTTCCCTACACACCTTGGGACACTAAGGGGCAATTTAGCATGGCCAATCCACCTAACTTGCACATCTTGGGACACTAAGGGCAATTTAGCATGGCCAATCCACCTAACTTGCACATCTTGGGACACTAAGGGGCAATTTAGCACGGCCAATCCACCTAACTTGCACATCTTGGGACACTAAGGGCAATTTAGCATGGCCAATCCACCTAACCTGCACATCTTTGGACACTAAGGGGCAATTTAGCATGGCCAATCCACCTAACTTGCACATCTTGGGACACTAAGGGGCAATTTAGCATGGCCAATCCACCTAACTTGCACATCTTGGGACACTAAGGGCAATTTAGCATGGCCAATCCACCTAACTTGCACATCTTGGGACACTAAGGGGCAATTTAGCACGGCCAATCCACCTAACTTGCACATCTTGGGACACTAAGGGCAATTTAGCATGGCCAATCCACCTAACCTGCACATCTTTGGACACTAAGGGGCAATTTAGCATGGCCAATCCACCTAACCTACACATCTTTGGACTGTGGGAGGAAACCGGAGCACCCGGAGGAAATCCATGCAGTCATGGGGAGAACATGCAGACTCCGCACAGACAGTGACCCGAGGCTGCAATCGAACCCGGGTCCCTGGCGCCGTGAGGTAGCAGTGCTAACCCACTGTGCCGTCCATGGAATCTTCAAGGGTGCAGGGAAGAGGCTGGAGGGGTGGGACCGGCTCTCGGTGAGTCGGGCTCTCCGCAGAATGAAGGGGTTAATCTGTGTCCCAGCGACATTGTAACTAACCTGGTTATTTTGAAATCCTGTAATCATATTACTGATGTGGGATTTGCCGGGATAAGGCAGCTCATTGTGCCAGTGTAGAGCTAAGCCCAGAGTCCATCTGACCACGGCGCAGCCTTCTAAATGGGCCCTTTGTTCACCTCCATCTCAGGAGTAATTCTGCGAATTGCACACTCATGTTCAGCTGGGAGTGGGATAGAGCAGGCAGCAACCTCCTCCCCACCACACCCCTGACTGCCCCAACACACCCCCCCCCCACTGCACCTCCCCCCGCCCCCCCCTCCACCACACACACACACAACAGTCAGTCCTCAATCCCGAGGGGTAGGACTCGGCGGGGGTAGTGGGGGAGGTAATAACAACAGGCGTTGCCCTGGTGAAATACTCCCTCTGTGTTGTAGGATTTTAACTTCATTCCCAATTATTGCTTAAATAACTTTCAATAAACTCGGATACCTGGGGAGGAGGTTGTAGTGGGTTGCGTTCAAACCCTCTCATGGCACTTTGAGAATTTTATCGAAGCTTTGGAAATGTGAGAATTTGCAACACGGATAAACAATTGTGATCAGGATTGTCGGAAAAACCCATCTGGTTCACGAACGTCCTTTAGGGAAGGAAATCTGCCGTCCTTACCCTGGCACTGCCAATATCTCACTCCACCTCAACTATCCTGTGAACTGACCCAGCAAGATATACTTTTACCCGCACTCAGTACTGACCCTCTGACAGTGCGGCGCTCCCTCAGTACTGACCCTCTGACAGTGCGGCACTCCCTCAGTACTGACCCTCTGACAGTGCGGCACTCCCTCAGTACTGACCCTCTGACAGTGCGGCACTCCCTCAGTACTGACCCTCTGACAGTGCGGCACTCCCTCAGCACTGACCCTCTGACAGTGCGGCACTCCCTCAGCACTGACGCCCTGACAGTGCAGCACTCCCTCAGTACTGACCCTCTGACAGTGCGGCACTCCCTCAGTACTGACCCTCTGACAGTGCGGCACTCCCTCAGTACTGACCCTCTGACAGTGCGGCACTCCCTCAGCACTGACGCCCTGACAGTGCAGCACTCCCTCAGTACTGACCCTCTGACAGTGCGGCACTCCCTCAGCACTGACCCTCTGACAGTGCAGCACTCCCTCAGTACTGACCCTCTGACAGTGCGGCACTCCCTCAGTACTGACCCTCTGACAGTGCGGCACTCCCTCAGTACTGACCCTCTGACAGTGCGGCACTCCCTCAGTACTGACCCTCTGACAGTGCGGCACTCCCTCAGCACTGACCCTCTGACAGTGCGGCACTCCCTCAGCACTGACCCTCTGACAGTGCGGCACTCCCTCAGCACTGACCCTCTGACAGTGCGGCACTCCCTCAGTACTGACCCTCTGACAGTGCAGCACTCCCTCAGTACTGACCCTCTGACAGTGCGGCACTCCCTCAGTACTGACCCTCTGACAGTGCGGCACTCCCTCAGCACTGACCCTCTGACAGTGTGGCACTCCCTCAGCACTGACCCTCTGACAGTGCGGCACTCCCTCAGCACTGACGCCCTGACAGTGCAGCACTCCCTCAGTACTGACCCTCTGACAGTGCGGCACTCCCTCAGTACTGACCCTCTGACAGTGCGGCACTCCCTCAGTACTGGCCCTCTGAGTGTGCGGCACTCCCTCAGTACTGACCCTCTGACAGTGCGGCACTCCCTCAGTACTGACCCTCTGACAGTGCGGCACTCCCTCAGTACTGACCCTCTGAGTGTGCGGCACTCCCTCAGTACTGACCCTCTGACAGTGCAGCACTCCCTCAGCACTGACCCTCTGACAGTGCAGCACTCCCTCAGTACTGACCCTCTGACAGTGCGGCACTCCCTCAGTACTGACCCTCTGACAGTGCGGCACTCCCTCAGTACTGACCCTCTGACAGTGCGGCACTCCCTCAGTACTGACCCTCTGACAGTGCGGCACTCCCTCAGCACTGACCCTCTGACAGTGCGGCACTCCCTCAGTACTGACCCTCTGACAGTGCGGCACTCCCTCAGCACTGACCCTCTGACAGTGCAGCACTCCCTCAGTACTGACCCTCTGACAGTGCGGCACTCCCTCAGTACTGACCCTCTGACTGTGCGGCACTCCCTCAGTACATCACATGTAGTGTTGTCCTAGACTTTTACTCAAGTCAGAGGGATGAAGTTCTCTTCTGGAACTCTCTCCATCGGACTGTGCAATTTGAAGTGGATTGATTTTGTGTAGGTGTTTGGTTGTGGAATTGGAATTCTGCCCCAGAGCCTCAACCAGCACCTTGGTGAGTTGTGTCTTGGATTGTCCCCAGGTTTGTGCAGTGAAGATGTTCCTGGGGTGGTTTTGATTCTAGGTCACAGCTTCTGATCTTGAAGATGAAGATTTATTTGGAAGGATTATCTTCCCTGCCTCTCTGGCGTGTAAAGGAGCAGCACGCTCCGAAAGCTTATGGTATTTGCTCCCAAATAAACCTGT
Organism: Mustelus asterias; assembly: GCF_964213995.1. Taxonomy (NCBI): domain Eukaryota; kingdom Metazoa; phylum Chordata; class Chondrichthyes; order Carcharhiniformes; family Triakidae; genus Mustelus; species Mustelus asterias. The sequence goes on along the minus strand of NC_135821.1, from coordinate 7,266,310 downwards.
TGGACTTTAACCTGGTGTTGTGAGACTTCTTTCTCTGGAGTGTAACCAGATCCATCACCGGGGCTTCTGGATGTCTGACTGTGCAGTGACTCAGGTTGGTTCACCGTACCCGAGAGGGGGCCACCATTACACAACAGCTGCTCCTCCACCCAAAACATTTCTTTTCTCATTTACCAAAGCTTGTATTTTACTGCTGCGGAAATTCCAAGAGGCTCTGACCACCTGGCAAGAGATATTTGCAGCAAATGTGTCGATTGCCTGCGATTAAAACAACAACTGACATTTATATAGCAGCGTGACAGAGGTACATCCCGAGATACTTCCCGGGATCCTCGTGTCTGACACCGAGTCACCTCAGGAAGTCAGACAGTGACCTTGGTTAAAGAGGGGGGTCTGAGGAGGAAGCTGAGGCAGAGGGAGTTCGGTGGGCGACACGGGGGCACAGTGGGTTAGCACTGCTGCCTCGCGGCGCCAGGGACCCGGGTTCGATTCCCGGCTTGGGTCTCTGTCTGTGCGGAGTCTGCACATTCTCCCCCGTGTCTGCGTGGGTTTCCTCCGGGTGCTCCAGTTTCCTGCCACAGTTGGAAAGACGTGCTGGTTAGGGTGCACTGGCCGTGCTAAATTCTCCCTCGGTGTACCCCGAACAGGCGCCGGAGTGTGGTGACTAGGGCATTTTCACAGTAACTTCCATAGAATCCCTATAGTGCAGGAGGAGGCCATTCAGCCCATCGAATCTGCACCGGCCATAATCCCACCCAGGCCCTATTCCCATAACCCACATATTTACCCTTCTCACCCCCCTGACACTAAGGGGCAATCTAACATGGCCAATCCACCTAACCCGACTGTGGGAGGAAACCGGAGCACCCGGAGGAAACCCACGCAGACACGGGGAGAACGTGCAGACTCCGCACAGACAGTGACCCAAGCCGGGAATCGAACCCGGGCCCCTGGCGCTGTGAGGCAGCAGTGCTAACCACCGTGCTACCTGAACAGGCGCCGGAGTGTGGCGACTAGGGGATTTTCACAGTAACTTCACTGCAGTGTTAATGTAAGCCTTACTTGTGACACTAATAAATAAACTTTAACTCTAAAAATCCTTTGGGAGGGAACGTGGTGGTAGGCGAGGTCACGGAGCCAGTGCTGAGAATTGGGATAAGAATAGATAGCTGCTTGATGGTGGGCTGGGAGGAATGGGCTGAAGGGCCTCTCTCTCTGTGCTGTAAACTCTGACTGGGGCCCAGGCTACCAATAGGCAGAGAAAGATAAACCTTCCAATCAACGCCCCTCATTAAAGTCTCATCTTTCATAACCTCAGGACGTCCCATTCAGCATTGAGGAAGCTTTACTGAAATGCCGCACTGCGGGAAAGGCAGCAGCTAATTTACGCACAGCAAGATCCCACAAGCAGCAAGGTGTAAATGATCCAGATCGTCTGTTTTTTTTAAGTGATGTTGGCCGAGGGATATTGTCCCCAAAAACACCCCGGGGAGAGAGAAAGAGAGAGGGAGAGGGAGAAAGAGAGGGAGAGGGAGAGAGAGAGAGAGAGAGGGACAGAGAAAGAGAGAGAGAGAGAGGGAGGGGGAGAGAGAGAAGGAGAGGGAGAGAGAGTGAGAGAGAGAGAGAAAGGGTGATAGAGGGGGAGAGAGAGAGAGAGACAGAAAGAGACAGAGAGAGAGAGAGAGAGACAAAGACAGAGAGGGTGATAGAGAGGGAGAGACAGAGATAGAGAAAGAGAGACTGAGAGAGAGAGATAGGGAGGGAGAGAGAGAAATAGAGCGAGAGAGACAGCGAGAGAGAGAGATAGAGGGAGAGGGAGATAGAGAGAGAAGGGGGAGAGAAGGAGAGAGAGGGAGCGAGAGAGACAGAGGGAGACAGAGAGAGAGAGGGAGAGAGAGGGAGAGAGAGAGAGAGAGAGGGAGAGAGAGAAGGAGCGAGAGAGAGTGAGAGAGAGAGAGAAAGAGTGATAGAGGGGAGAGAGAGAGACAGAGAGAGAGGGAGAGAGATAGAGATAGAAGGGGAGAGAGGCAGATAGAGAGAGAGGGTGAGAGAGCGATAGAGAGAGACAGGGAAAGACAGAGAGAGAGAACGAGGCAGATAGAGAGAAAGAGACAGAGGGAGAGAGAGACAGAGACAGATAGAGGGAGAGGGAGATAGAAAGAGAGAGACAGAGAGATAGAGAGAGAGAGAGAGAGAGAGACATCGAACATAGAACAGTACAGCACAGAACAGGCCCTTCGGCCCACGATGTTGTGCCGAGCTTTATCTGAAACCAAGATCAAGCTATCCCACTCCCTATCATCCTGGTGTGCTCCATGTGCCTATCCAATAATAGACAGAGAGAGAGAGGAAGAGGGAGACAGAGAGAGAGTAATGCAGTTAGGTTGATTGGCCATGCTAAATTGCCCCTTAGCATCAGGGGGATGAGCAGGGTAAACATGAGGAGTTGCGGGGATAGGGCCTGGGTGGGATGGTGGTCGGTGCGGGTTCAATGGGCCGAATGGCCTCCTTCTGCACTGTCGGGATTCTATGATTCTATGATGCTCACACACGGAAACAGGCCACATTGACTGAGGGAGCGCAGACTGGTGGTGGGAGCGGTGGGGGGTGGACGGGGGTGGGGGGGCGGGGGAGGTGGAGCTCCTGTTCCCCCCCCCCCCCCCCCCCCCCAGCAAGAACGCCAGGGCGGGGAGGAAAACTGGGAGGGGGACACTTTTGAAAAGTATGTGGGGAATAAACAGACGGCGGGCAGGAAGAATGTACCTTTGAGTTAAATTTAAATAAACAGGGATGTGTGTGTGTGTGTGTGTGTGTGGCTTAACTGAAAACCTGAGAACAGTGGATTCCACTGACTACTTATACCGTGTTCATTCCCTGGCTCTGGGCCACAGAATATATTTTTCCAAGGAAGTTTTTGCCTGTAGCTCGACTGCTCCTGTCTCGATCCCTCGCTGCCTCTATTCCGTAGGAGCCGCCCTCCAGGTTTCAGCGCTGTCTGACCGTCTGCGCATGCAAAATAAACGGTACATTTTTATTAAAATAACAGATAACATCGAAGGCAGTAACAGGACTATAATTCTATCTGGGTGATGTGATAGACCGCAGAGGTGACGTGCAGCCAGTTTATAAAAGGTATCCAAGTGGCTGGTCTGAATTCCAGCTGGGACGTACCCTCAGAGCTATTTATTCGTCTGAACAGAGCCTCACTGTGTGATCTCAGCTCAGAGGAAGGTTAAGGAATCACACGACCAGACCACAATCGCGGCCAGTCTCGGGCTCTCGGGAACTCATCTCCCTCAGCGCTCCGATCGGGAAGACTTGCGCGTTTCTCTCCCGGTCCCCCAAAACCGTGCAACTCTTTTCTTAATTCGTGGGACATGGGCGTCACTGGCTGGGCCAGCATTTATTGCCCATTCCCCAGTTGCCCCTTGGAGGGCAATTGAGAGTCAACCACATTGCTGTGGCTCTGGAGTCACATGTAGGCCAGACCGGGGTAAGGACGGCAGATTTCCTTCCCTAAAGGACATTAGTGAACTAGATGGGTTTTTCCGACAATGGTTTCATGGTCATCAGTAGATTCTGAATTCCAGATCTTTTATTTTATTGAATTCAAATTCCACCATCTGCTGTGGGCGGGATTCGAACCCGGGTCCCCAGGACATTAGCTGAGTTTCTGAATTCATAGTCCAGTGATTGGTGGCACAATGGTTAGCGCTGCTGCCTCACACCTGGGTTCAATTCTGGCCTTGGGTCACTGTCTGTGTGGAGTTTGCACGTTCTCCCCGTGTCTGCATGGGTTTCCTCCGAGTGCTCTGGTTACACTCAAAAGATGTGCAGGTTACGTGGATTGGCCATGCTAAATTGCCCCTTAGTGTCCAAAGATGTGCAGCACTCCCTCAGTACTGACCCTCTGACAGTGCAGCACCTCTCTCAGTACTGACTCTCTGACAGTGCAGCACTCCCTCAGTACTGACCCTCTGACAGTGCAGCACTCCCTCAGTACTGACCCTCTGACAGTGCAGCACTCCCTCAGTACTGACCCTCTGACAGTGCAGCACTCCCTCAGTACTGACCCTCTGACAGTGCAGCACTCCCTCAGTACTGACCCTCTGACAGTGCGGCACTCCCTCAGTACTGACCCTCTGACAGTGCGGCACTCTCTCAGTACTGACCCTTTGACAGTGCAGCACTCTCTCAGTACTGACTCTGACAGTGCAGCACTCCCTCAGTACTGACCCTCTGACAGTGCGGCACTCCCTCAGTACTGACCCTCTGACAGTGCGGCACTCCCTCAGTACTGACCCTCTGACAGTGCGGCACTCCCTCAGTACTGACCCTCTGACAGTGCGGCACTCCCTCAGTCCTGACCCTCTGACAGTGCGGCACTCCCTCAGTACTGACCCTCTGACAGTGCGGCACTCCCTCAGTACTGACCCTCTGACAGTGCGGCACTCCCTCAGTACTGACCCTCTGACAGTGCGGCACTCCCTCAGCACTGACTCTCTGACAGTGTGCATTTATTAGTGTCACAAGTAAGGCTTACATTAACCCTGCAATGAAGTTACTGTGAAAATCCCCTAGTCACCACACTCCGGCACCTGTTCGGGTACACTGAGGGAGAATTTAGCATGGCCAGTGCACCCTAACCAGCACGTCTTTCGGACTGTGGGAGGAAACCGGAGCACCCGGAGGAACACCCACGCAGACACAGGGAGAACGTGCAGACTCCACACAGACAGTCGTGAATTGAACCCGGGTCCCTGACGCTGTGAGGCAGCAGTGCTAACCACTGTGCCACCGTGTGTGACAGAAACAAGAAGATTCTTCGCCATGACTCCACCTCTAACTCACCTCCAAATCCAAACATTATAGATTGAAGCGTCCACCTCAGAGACCCGAGAACAAAATCCAGGCCGAATCTCTCAGTGCGGCACTGAGGGAGATATTTACATTTCTCATTAGATTGTTGGTCTTTAACATTGGAGGATGTTTTTGTCCTCAGTCCAGTTTCTGTTTCGCTCCCAGGTTTTCCTGTGATTGGAAGGGGAATTCCCAGATTTACGGGCATATTCCTGAGGTTATTCCCTCCTTTTCGCTTCTGCAGTTGCCTCGAATCCCAGCCTTCCCTTTGACTTCTCGCACCCCAACCCTCTGGAGGAACGGGCAAATCTCGCTCCTCTGATGGAGACTTAAACGGTTGCCCCTATTTGACCCATCTCGTTTTCATAGAATCATAGAATCCTACAGTGCAGAAGGAGGCCATTCGGCCCATCGAGTCTGCAGCGACCACAATCCCACACTGGCCCTATCCCAGTAACACCACATATTTACGCTGCTAATCCCCCTGACACTAAGGGGCCATTTAGCACGGCCAATCCACCTAACCCGCACATCTTTGGACTGTGGGAGGAAACCGGAGCACCCGGAGGAAACCCACGCAGACACGGGGAGAACGTGCAGACTCCACACAGACAGTGACCCAAGCCGGGAATTGAACCTGGGGTCCCTGGCCCTGTGAGGCAGCAGTGCTAACCATTGTGCCACCGTGCCACCCCTAGTTTGTTTGGTTTTGTCAACTACACAAAGCCAAGTTTGGTCCGAAGACACTACAGGTCAGAAAAACTCCAGAATTGAACAATTCCCACAATTTCACTCATTGGGTTCTGCTTTTAACAATTGGTTTTGTATTTGGGGAACACAGAAAAGTAAAACAGTGTTGGCGCTGAAAATAATTTAAACTTTGCTTTCCTGAGGACACTCAGATCATCTTAAACATGTGGACAAAAAGAAACAGTAGTTTTAGACAATGGTTTAAAGTTTATGAAAGTTTAAAGTTTATTAAAGTTTTTCTTTTTATTCATTCATGGGACATGGGCGTCGCTGGCTAGACCAGCATTTATTGCCGATCCCTAGTTGCCCCTTGAGAAGGTGGTGATGAGCTGCCTTCTTGAATCGCTGCAGTCCACGTGCTGTGGGTTGACCCACAATGCCGTTAGGGAGGGAATTCCAAGATTTTGACCCAGCGACAGTGAAGGAACGGTGATATGTTTCCAAGTCAGGATGGTGAGTGGCTTGGAGGGGAACTTGCAAGTGGTGATATTCCCATGTATCTGCTGCCCTTACCCTTCTAGATGGAAGTGGATGTGAGTTTGGAAGGTGCTGTCTAAGGGTGAGTTGCTGCTAGTTACCCAAGGGTAGTTGAGAGTCAACCACATTGCTGTGGCTCTGGAGTCACATGTAGGCCAGACCGGGTAAGGACGGCAGATTTCCTTCCCTAAAGGACATTAGTGAACCAAATGGGTTTTTCCAACAATGGTTTCATGGCCATCAGTAGATGCTGAATTCCAGATCTTTTATTTTATTAAATTCAAATTCCACCATCTGCCGCGGCGGGATTCGAACCCGGGTCCCCCAGAACATGAGCTGAGTTTCTGGATTAATAGTCTAATGATAATACCACTCGGCCATTGGCTCCCCCTGTGTAGGCCAATGATTTACCTTCAGCCCTGTGTCTGGATGTCACGGACTAACCAAAAATGTTGCGATGGTGAGGGTGATGTTTGAAGAGAAATAAGGCACATTACTGAGTAAAGAGGTCATGCTAAACTGTTTAAATCAGTGATTAGTCCCCAGGTGGAGAGCTGTGAATAATTCCAGAGTCCGGACTTGTGGAAAGATATCAAGAACTTGGAGTGGGTGCGGATGAGGTTTAACCAGAACAAACCCAGTGATGAGCGACTGTGAGGGAGACTGGAGAGACTGGGATTGTTCTCCAGGAGCAGAGAAGGTTAAGGGGAGATTGAATGGAGGTTGTTCAAAATCAGGAATGCTTTTGAATAAGGGGGTGCCTGTACCCCAGGGTGACTGTACCCCAGTTTAAAGAGCAGGGTGTGGTCAGTAACCCAGAGGGACACAGATTCAAAGGTATTGCTAAAAAACAACAGACGGGGGAGTTGGAAGAAACATTTCTTTAAAGCGCAGTGAGTTGTTGTGATCTGGAAGGAGCTGCCTGAAAGGGCGGTGGAAGCAGATTCAATCGGAACTCTCAAAAGGGGAATTGGATAAACATTTGAAGGTTGTAAATTGTGTAGGGGAATGGGGAAAGTGCGGGGAAGGCAATGCGAATAACTAGATGACTTACCACGTTTTGTATCTTCTACATATGCATAAAAGCACACACACACACATTACATATACATAAAGCATAGACACCGAGACACCAAGGACAACCTGTGAGACGGTTTATATAAGAAACACCAAGGCTGGCGTGGGCATCTTTACACATTTATTTTGTCAAAAGCACAGTTACATCGTAATAAACTAGCTGTAACAAAATGGAAAGCTACGAAACTCACACAGTGTAAATATACAACTTCACACCTCACAGCACGGGATATAAATACTCCAGTTCACATCATTACTTAGCAACTGAGAGTGCGAGTGGGAGAGTCAGATTGGACCGGGCAGGAGTTATACTGCGCGTCGCGTCCTCCAACATTCCAATCTCCTGGCAAAGCACTTGCTGCCCCCACCACCCCTCCCCACCCCCCCGCCCCCGCCCCACTCCCCCCTCACCAGCTGCCTTAGGTCCATCGGTAGGGAGAGCCGTGGAACCCTCACTTGGCCCTCGAAACCTCGGAGGAACATGAGGGAATCCTTGTTTTCCAGTTAATCCAGGAATACGGACGTCCAGGTCCGGAATCATTGAGGGAGAATATGTTGCAACTTGCTCATGGATTGGGGGAGTGAGGTTTGTGTGTGTGTGTGTGTGGGGCGGGGGGGGAGTAGGTGCAGTGGCGGGGGTGGGGGTGGGGGGGGGGAATCTTTGAGCCATCAGCCTACCAAAAATATTAACAAACTACCCTTATCCCCCCACCCCACCCATGCCATCCAAACCCCCAGTGAATAAACTCTGAAAAAACAAACATTTTCCATCATCGGACAGTCACCATGTGTGACCCCAGACAGTAATAAATAATGCACTAGAAATGGACTAACATCATGAACCCCCTTCCCAGCCCCACCCCCCCCTTACCTCCCACCCCATCACTCTCAGGGTCTGCTCGCAGACACCCCCCTCCCCCCCCACTCTATCAGGACCCCGCGGACCCCAGTTTTACCCCCACAATGTACGTTGTTCGGGTCGTAAATCCAGAAAACTGACAATTCTGATGTATTATTGTCACGTGTATTGGGATGCAGTGAAAAGTATTGTTTCTTGCGCGCTGTACAGACAGAGCATACTGTTCATAGGGAAGGAAACGAGAGGGTGCAGAATGCAGTGTTACTGTCAGGGTGTAGAGAAAGATCAACTTAATATCAGGTAGTTCCATTCAAAAGTCTTCCGGCAGCAGGGAAGAAGCTGTTCTTGAGTCGGTCGGCACGTGACCTCAGGCTTTTGTATCTTTTTCCCGACAGAAGAAGGTGGAAGAGAGAATGTCCGGGGTGCGTGGGGTCCTTAATTATGCTGGCTGCTTTGCCGAGGCAGCGGGAAGTGTAGGCAGAGTCAGTGGATGGGGGGCTGGTTTGCGTGATGGACTGATTTGATTTGATTTATTATTGTCACACGTACTGGGATACAGTGAAAAGTATTGTTTCTTGCACGCTATACAGACAGAGCGTAGGTGCCCTGTGTAGGGTTGTTCATGATCAGATCGGACTCAGCCGGGGGGAGGTGGGAGGGGAGGGTTGAGGGGGGCGCGGGAGGGGGAGTCTGTGAAAGAATAACCCCGGCCACAAGGGAGAAAAAGGGTTTCGTTTAAATATGATTTCAGGGTGTGTTTGTTTGAATAACGGCTCAGCTGAGAGCGTCCTGTTTGCCTGCAACAAGTTCCCTTCCAACTTAACAAATAAATACTGAGTCCGATATTTTCACCCGCCTCCTCGACACACTAACTCTGCAGCTCATCTAAAGTGGACCTGAGCCCAGGCGGTGAATGTCAGGGGGCTATTCAACTGCAGGAGCATCACAGTTGCACCCATCCTGGGGGTTACAGTTGACCAGAAACTGAACTGGATTGACTTTATGCATGTGGCTACAAGAGCAGGTCAGAGGCTGGGAAATCTGTGGAGAATAACCCACCCCTTGACTCCCCAAAGCCTGTCCACCATCTACAAGTCAGGAGTCTGATGGAATACTCCCCACTTGTCTGGATGGGTGCAACTCCAACAGGAAGCTTGACACCATCCAGGACAAAGCAGCCCATTTGAATGGCACCACAAACATCCACTCCCTCCACCACCGACGCACAGAGGCAGCAGTGTGTACCATCTACAAGATGCACTGCAGCAACTCACCAAGGCTCCTTAGGCAGCACCTTCCAAACCTGTGACCTCTACCATCAAGAAGGACAAGGGCAGCAGATACATGGGAACACCACCACCTGCAAGTTCCCCTCCAAGCCACTCACCGTCCTGACTTGGAAATATATCGCTGTTCCTTCACTGTCAGTGGGTCAAAATCTTGGAGCTCCCTCCCTAATAACACTGTGGGTGTTTAAAGTTTATTTATTAGTGTCACAAGTAGGCTTACATTAACACTGCAATGAAGTTACTGTGAAAATCCCCTAGTGGCCACACACCAGCACCTGTTCGGGCACACTGAGGGAGAATTCAGCACGGCCAATGCACCCTAACCAGCACGTCTTTCAGACTGTGGGAGGAAACCGGAGCACCCGGAGGAAACCCACGCAGACACGGGGAGAACGTGCAGACTCCGCACAGGCAGTGACCCAAGCCAGGAGTCGAACCCAGGTCCCTGGTGCTGCGAGGCAGCAATGCTGACCACTGTGCCACCGTACCGTCCCAAATGATGGGACCAAGTGATGGGCTGGACGGTCTTCTCCTGTGTCATTCTCAATCAGGAAGTCCTCATGTTCTGAACACTTTCCCTGTTGAGATTAGGCAACCCAACAGAGACTGGGGTTCATTCCTGGGTCCCGGTTGAGTGGTGCCCGCTTTGGTGGGTGAGGCAGTGAGGAATTCAGACCATCCAGGAAATAACCACCCCAACACGACACTCTTCCCCGCCCGCCCCGCATGCTCCACGGCAGCTGTGCTGTAGGTGTGGGAAGGAGAATCTAGCCATTAGAACATAGGATTATTAAGATTATAACAAACGACGGAATTCCTTAACACTGGAAAATAAATATGCCTGTATCACAACTGCCGACAATTCTGCTGTTCCACCATGTTTCTATAGCAACAATCAAGGCATCCAGAGATGCCCTCGCGCCCCTCCCTAAGTCTAGACGGTTAGAAGGATCTTCCTCCAAACAGGAGGCCAGGATTTGCCTTTTTCAAGGAACCCCATTGGGGGGTTGCCTCTGAAACAAATGGGCGCAGGTTTTCCCTGAGGGAAATGGGGCGGGAGTTTCAGTTTAAAATTTATTTATTAGTGTCGCAAGTAAGGCTTACATTAACACTGCAATGAAGTTACTGTGAAAATCCCCTAGTCTCCACACTCTGGCGCCTGTTCGGGCACACTGAGGGAGAATTTAGCACGGTCAGTGCACCCTAACCAGCACGTCTTTCGGACTGTGGGAGGAAACCGGAGCACCCGGAGGAAACCCTGGCAGACACGGGGAGAACATGCAGACTCCACACAGACAGTGACCCAAGCCGGGAATCGAACCCGTGTCCCTGGCCCTGTGAGGCGGCAGTGCTAACCACCGTGCCACCGTGTAGAGAGGAGGAGGTTCTGCTTTGTTCCAATTCCTCAAGTGGCACGGTGGCACAGTGATTATCACTGCTGCCTCACAACGCCAGGGACCCGGGTTCAATTCCCGGCTTGGGTCACTGTCTGTGTGGAGTCTGCATGTTCTCCCCGTGTCTGCGTGGGTTTCCTCCGGGTGCTCCGGTTTCCTCCCACAGTCTAAAGATGTGCGGGTTAGGGTGATTGGTCATGCTAAAATTGCCCCTTCGTGTCAGGGGGAATAGCTAGGGTAAATGTGTGGGGGTAGGGCCTGGGTGGGATTGTGGTCGGTGCAGACCTGATGGGCCGAATGGCCTCTTTCTGCACTGTAGGGATTCTACGATTAAAACCTACTTGGGAAAGTAGAATGGAAAAATTGGATGATCAGCTCAGGTGAGCCTGGGTTAACTTGAGCTGCCGGGGTGTGTGGGTCTATGTGTTTGCTATTTATTCTTGCTCGGCACCTCATGCCCAAGTCTAGTTGCTCATTACTGACACTCCTAATTGTATTTTTCAGGGGGAGGTGGTGACATAGTGGTAATTTCACTGGACTAGTAATCCAGACCTAAAGCTCTGTGGACACGGGTTCAAGTCCCACCAGGGCCGCTGTCGGAACTGAAATTTAATGAATAAATCTGGAATGATAAAGCTCGTTTCAGCAATGGCGACGCTGAAACTATCAGCGATTGTCATTAAAAACCCAACTGCTTCACTACTGTCCCTCTAGAGGAGGAAATCTGCCGTCCTTACCCGGTCTGGCAGAGGAGGTTTACAGGAATGTTGCGAGGGTTAGGAAATTGCAGCTACGAGGAGAGATTGGGCTGATTTTCCTCGGAACAAAGAAGGCTGAGGGGGGTGACTTGATTGAGGTGTCCAAAATTACGAGGGGAAGAGGTTGGGTGGACAGGATAAAACTGGATCTGCACCTTAACTGCTGTAAGTTCCAGCTATGGGCCGGGTGCGGGAAGGTCGGATTAGCAAGGGCATCTAGGTCTCCTCGGGCTGGCATGGACAGGATGGGCCGAATGGCCTCCTTCGGTGCTGTAACTTTTCTATGGTGGTGGGAACACCACCATCTGTAAGATCCCCTCCAAGTCACTCACCATCCTGACTTGGAAATGTAACGGCCGTTTCTTCACAGTCGCTGGGTCAAAATCCTGGAACTCCCTCTCTAACAGCACTGTGGGTGTACCTACACTTTAGGGAGTGCAGCGGGTTCAGGAAGAGGGCTCACCACCTCCTTCTCAAGGGGCAATTAGGGATGGGCAATAACTACTGGCCCAGCCAGCGACGCCCGCATCCCGTGAAAGAAATTAAAAAATAAATTTCAGAGGGTAGTTATGAGGCTGAAGACAGGAGATTTAATAGAATCATAGAATTCCTACAGTGCAGAAGGAGGCCATTCGGCCCATTGGGCCTGCACCGACCACAATCCCACCCAGGCCCCATCCCCATAAACCCATTTATTTACCCTGCTAATCCCCCTAACCGACACCTCTTGGGACACTTGGGGGCAATTTAGC